>NC_041363.1:28208676-28444508 GCF_900634415.1 Cottoperca gobio | reverse complement strand
GCAAACATCATACAGCATTTCAATCTATTGACGATTTAGTTGTTATCTTGACACTTCCATCAAACAGCACTTCATAAGATCAAAGCTCAGAGTAATTATTCCACTTACCTAGATTACTTTCATTGATTGTATCTGTGAAAAGAGAAAGAGCCTTATCAATACACATGATCAATGGAGATGGAATGTCAGGACATATTTAAGCAGTGAGGCTGTGGTCTTCTTCACTGGTAATGTTATGTCTATGTGCTCAGTCGGGGTGTCGGCCTGACTTGCTGAGGCCTGTACCACAGGAAGGAACAGGTAATAGTGCAGACAAATCTGTGTCCTTCCAGAGTTCATTTACAACATTCTGAAATATTCATGCAATATCATATTATTAGTTTGTACTTTGGAAGTCTTATCTAGAAAAGGAGCATGTACATTGATGTTTTCAACGGTATCATAATGTTTCTAACTTTTTGTTCATTGGAGTAGATTTGGGTAGATGGATGGGACACGTCACAATCTTTCTCAGTAAATAGTTTGCTTGGACATGTTTTGCGTAATATAGTTTTGATATGATATGTTCAAGTTTTGAGGTGCCTGAGACACCAATACAATGGAAGTGAATGGAACTGCATTTCTGGTGCTCACAGCATTGAAAATGCACGTTACAAAAGTCAAACGCAATATCTTTTTCTAAAAACAAAGTCCAAGTTCCTCTGAATAATCCACAGAACACACTGTCAACAGCTTTCATTTGTATTTGATGAAAACACAAACACACTTATTGTAAGTCCTGTGGACAAAAGAGTCAGCTCTTGGAAAAAACCCTCTATAGCTAGATACCACCAAGTGAGAAAATGTGTGGCTTTTCACTTTGGGTGGACCAACATTTTAAAATAGGTAGATAAGGTGATCTCATATAATATGGAGGACAATATCAATTATTCCACAATTAAGACAATGTAGCACTACTCCCAGCCCTGAACACATCATCATACAATGCCTGTTAAAAACATTATTCATTTTTTTTGTTTTTTTTAAATAAGTCATGTCAAATATAGCAACAGGGCATGTGTGAACACTGGGTAATAGACATCTTAAAAACTGCACATAACAGCCTCGGTTGACTTATCTGATTATTCCAAAGGCTACACAACCCCTGCCCTCCTCGTCAGCAGCTTAGTCAAATGCTCCTGACATCCTCACACCGAGCGCCGGGAGCGAGGCAGCCTTACGAGGCAGAAATGGTGACATCACCCGAACAACAGCTAAACAAAATAGGCCACAGCTGTTTGGTTCTTTAGGCTACAAATTAGACTCAATATGTCACACAGCATCACATCACACGGAGGACTGTAGAAATAAGCACTTCTCCGTTGGACTGAGCTGCTGCTATCTCTTTCTGCTTGCTTACTTTCTCTATTCTGTTTTCAGACATACAGATGCAGAGCTCACACTAATTTACACTACATGAGGAATGAGCAAAGAACGATGTAGTGGTGGGGAATGGATGAATTATGGAAGGATTTAAATAATGAATAGGCCCTCTTCAACCAGACGAGAGTCTTGAAAGTGGGGGGTACTCAGGGAGGTAGTGGGACACTTTGTGAAAGCCATAGACTCTCTAAAGAGATCTGGGGCATATGAATTATACCTTACTGGGTCCATTATCGCTTATCAAAGCATCAAATGAATTATTCTGTGGGGGCCCTTGTGAATGAGAATGGAGCGCTGCTATAGTTCCACTTCAACAAGAAAACAGAAGGATGGAGCGATGCACACATATGGAGGCAGCAATAGAAACACCTGGGAGGAATAATTTAGCTGTCATCATGAAGACATTAAGACTTCATATATAAAACAGTTCATGAAGCCTTTAATGATGCATTTAGGCCACATGATTGAGGAAACACAAAACATCCTTCTTACATTTATCTTTTGATATAAACGTTCCTAGGGATCGGACGAGCCAATCCCGAGGCAGATGATACAAAAGAGAGTCGGGGTAGAGGGGAAGGGAAATGGTGGGGGGATCAGTAGTACAAAAGGGAGTGTTCCCCCCATAAGTGTTGTTTCTCAGACCTCCACTTAGACTGTAGTCTAAAAATACCCCAGCCAAGCTCAGTGGGAAGGCTTCCCCAAAAAACAACTCAATATTTCACCAGCAGCATGTGGAGGGTATCTGAGAAAAAGCATTTGACTGAAGAGCCAATGACCGAGTTACCGACAGCTTCCTTTCTTGGCCGAGTCTTCTGTTTCTGCCACACAAAGCAGACCAACATATAACATCTCCTCTTAAAATCTAATTATTTAGACGAAGGCCAGTGCTGAATGCTAGTCAAAACACATACACTAGAGTTTCAAGTGACCAGGTAAACAAAGAAATATATTCGCTGAAAGCAAAGATAGTTTGGTCCTGTTTAAGGCGGATTTAATGTTGTACGTAGGCTCTACGCCGTCGCCTACGTGAGTGGCCAACTGTACGCTGGTGTGTCTGCATTACGCTGACAAAACGCTAGTTGGCGGTGTGGTATCTATGCCACTGTGTTGAGTTTCTTTGTGTACTTCTAACAATGGGGACTGAATCTGAGTAGAGTTGGAGCCAATAAATGTTACTTTAAGGGCTGCAGCTATCGATTATTTTAGTAAACGAGTAATAGCCATTATTCCATTAATTATTGTTTTATTAATTAAGGAGCAATAGTAAATATACCAACAGCTAATTTGGTTTTCTTTTTAGAAAAAAAACTACATTTGTATTGCTTGCTTTCAAAACTAAACCCATTTAGTACATTTAAGTGTTATATCACATTCTGGGTTCAGTGTTAACCGTCAACAATTCTAAATGTTATTCCTTTACTTTGTTATTTCCATCTATAGTGGTTATTTGCATAAAATTCAAAAGAATATTAAGGAAATTATTAATTAATAAACAATTAGTATTTTTATTTAAAAATCTTAATATTAGTATTAGTATAAGTAGGGCTGTCAAGCGATTAAAAAAATCTAATTACAAGCTTTGTGATTAATTAATCTAAATTAATCTAATATATCAATATTTGCTGTGAGAAGTATTTCAAAATATTCAAATGGATTTTGGAAGATGAGTGAATCAATGAGTAGCATTATAAACTGTCAACATGTCTTTTATTTCAATACTCATTCTCCAATAACTTGTTTGCCACAATCTTGTTTCTATTTAGTTCTCCCCTCTCCTTTCTTCCGCTCTGTAAGTGTGTGTGCCCGTGTGTGTGTGCGTGTGTGTGTGCGTGTGTGCGTGTCAGCTGCGAAGCCCCGCCCTTCGCAAAACGGAGCAAAGGAGAGAATGTGAATGCGCAAAGTAGACAGTACAAGCTGAAACGTGCACATAAATTAGATCAATAGCATAAACGTTTAGTTTATTTAATAAAAGAGCACCTGTTAATGTGAAAAGTGAGTTGTGAATAATGAAAACATATTTTATTTTTTTATTAGAGAAAAAAAAACAACACCTTGAATTTCAGGCAGGGCGCTGGGCTCCGTTGACAGGGCACAGCGCCCTGCCAAGACAATGGTAGGGGAAACACTGAACAGTTTGACAAAGTGCAATTTCAAATCTGGCATAACATCTTTCATCACACAATAAACAATATGTTTAAAAGTTGTGTCATTTGATGCCATCTGTAAAGCCTCCCTGTGCTCTACCACCTGCAGTCCATTACAATACATTTGGTGATGGAGTTGTTAATGTGTCTCAGGTAGACCGAACGCCTGATCGAGAGATGACGAGACGGGTCGCTCACTTTAGCATCAGCGGCGGTGCTAGCTAGGTCCGAGCTAGCTGCTAAGTGCTTTGCGATGGTTCGAACATTCTTTGCTGCAGGAATCGCACAAAACGGAGCATCAACAGTTACATCCGGGAGTTTATTAATGTAAACTTTTCATTCACTGGGCCAAGTAACGTTTTCTCATCCGCTTCATCATGTTGACGAGGCTGCTGTGGCCGCGCCGCGTCGGGGGGGCATCTAAGAGCGCAATTAATCTGCGTACATTTGTTTGTCGCGTTATTTTTTCAGTGATGAATTAATCAAAATTAACGCACTAATTCGACAGTTCTAGTTATAAGATGTATTGGGGAGATAAACAGGTCATAATTACTTCTTTAATATCCATGTTATATTGCTGTGAAAACATCTACTTCAAACAATTAATGCAAGTTTCCCGCAAATGTTTTAAATGTTGCAAGATTACATTTTAACACATGATGATAACGTTATAATTTACCTTCACCCAATACTAATTTTTACTGAATTGAGCTTGAATGCATCATAACATAACTATCAGAAACTGTTCCATGCACATCTGCGCAACTCAAAGCAGAAGTATAAACAAGCAATTCTGTTAATTTCAAAGCTTTTTAAAATGTTGCACGAAGTTCTGAGAGACATGGTTTCACGTTGTGTGTCACTGTACTGTAGTGTAATACTCCCCATCATCATGTGTTCACTGCTGCTACAAAGTAACAAAAGGAACAATGTAATGCCATGTTTTGTGCGAGTCAATATAACCTGCTCAGTAACTAGCAGAGGCAAAGGAGACTCTGGTCTGCTGGAAAGGCAGAATTCCAAAAACTGACCAAATTGTTTGTTTGCTCTAACATTTATGACAACTACAGTTACCGTCTTGCGGATGAATGTCTGCCAAAAAGTCAAGTTCCATGTCTGTCCAAAATATCCTCATTTATCCTATAAGACATTTGAGTGAAATAGTCTTAGTTAGCATGTGAATTCTTAAATTATTGCCAAAAAGCTGTTTTGTAAGGTCACAGTGACCTTGACCTGTGTGCCAAATTTGAAGAAACTTCCTCCAGGCGTTCCTGAGATATCGTGTTGACAAGAATAGGACAGATGTGAGGTCACAGTGACCTTGACCTTTGACTACCAAAATCAGATCAGTTCATTCGAGTCCAAGTCGACGTTTGTGCCAAATTCTAAGAAATTCTGTTCATATCGTACACACCATCTCCTCCGACGTTACAGAGATATCGCATTCACGAGAATAGGACAGACAACCGGAAAAGATAATAATAATAACATTGCATGGCTATTATAACCTAGATTTTCACAGCAGGTGATTTAGCAGGCCCTTTACTTAAAGTTCATGCCTGTCTTTGTTTTCTGTACATGTACTGAACAGCATGAAGTTTGGCTAGATTGTGTAGAATTGAGCTTTTGGAAGAAACAAAGCACATTTTGCTTCCCCCTTGTTAATATTACAGTGCATCTAGAGATGGCTTATCATCCTTAGACACTGGAGTCACACATGTGAGTATGCACATGTTGGAGTGCCTTAAGATGCCGCAAATGGCTGAGGATGCTTGTTCAAAAAGAACAAGAACTGCATGGAGGTCACTTTCACAGTCCCCAAAAGACAAAGTAAGACATTTTGGTCTCAAGTTAACGTCTTATAGTGTGTGCAGTAGTGTTGATTTAGAAAAGTATTATTCCCTGAAGATTAAGACCTAAAGGGGAGTATGTTTGCCTAGACTGCAAATATCTTTCCAACAACGATGGACCAATCATTGGATCAAGTACCAACATGTATAGGCTGTACATAGTTATTGTTATATGCATAGTATGCATATGTATACTACACTGTTGTTTTTCTCAATGGCAGGCTATCAATATAACCCAGAGGGAACATGAGGGCATTTGGCTATCGAGTGTAAATGACAATATGTAATAGCCAGCAATGTAATAATAGAACATCTGCTCAGGTTATGATTGCTTAATGTGGCTACCAACAGCTGCTGTCAACATGGCGAATGTTTGTTGTTTTCCCCCCTCTTATTAACAAAAGTATCAATTATTTGGTTGTTGTGTATTGTAAAGAAACATGCCGTGCCTGTTATGTTTGTACAGTTGTTGGGCTGGCTGAAACACTTACTTTTGGATGGTGGTCATCATAAGAAGCTACGTTAGAAAAAATATCTAAATAAATGCCACTCAAGTGGTTATAGTTTTAATCTGTGAACATCACCATTACAGGAATGGAAATATAGAGTAACATTGTAGAGTGCAGTGCAAAAGTACAACAAAGACAATTTGTGATGAATTGACAGCTTGGTGATAATATGATATTAACACAAGATTATGCAGTAGTTATGCTCATTCACTATATTTATTATATCACTTTCAGCTTCAGTATTTCAGTTTCTGATAGAGTTTGGATAGATTTGGAATACAAAGATGCAGTCCATCTACACGGTTTTTAAAGCAATACTTATTTTCTGTAGTATTTGTCTTTCACATGCACAAGCCCAATAACACCAATACCTGGCCAGGAAATCTTCAGAAATGGCATATGTTGTTCTTTCGATTCTTTTTCATACAGATAAGAAATCTGATTACCGCAAAAAGCCAACAATAACTACATACTTAAGTGTACATAAATTATTATTATGTATTTATAGTTACTTCCTTCTAGACACTGTTTAAAATCCCAAATCAATGAGCATCATGTAATTAATGATTTATTCAGTATTCTTGGCTTTTATGTTTTGGCCTAGACCGCAATGTTCTTTGATGTCAAAGAAGAATAAGACAAAGTAGAGCAACTGCAGAAGCAGTATGTGTCACAGCGTGTTGAGACACCTCCAGCAGCTCTTCACCTGTTTACGTTTGGTCTGAGGCTGCAACAGGATCTGAGGCCCAGGCCAAGGATGTCACTCCTCAGCTGGGTCCACTGGGATGTTTTCCCACCCTGCAGCTCAACAACCCCTGAGGAACACAGAGGGGGTGGACTGGGAGTAGTGGGGTCACTTCAGTGACGTTCCCGCTCACCCTCGCATTACCCCCATCCTGACACCCAACCTGAGTAGCCAAAGCACTTAAAGTGAAGGTCAAAGAGTGGAGGAGGACACGCCAAGATGGCCTGATCAAAGACCAGCAGCACCTTCGTGTCTGCGACCTACTTATGTCGTTTTCAACTCTGGAAAAAATCCTGTTTTAACAATCAATTCTGCCTGACATGTGGATCAAACCTGTACGTTATTCATTTCTATAGATGAGAATTTGTATAAGAGAAAGGATTTAAACAATATAAAGCAGTTCATTCAGAGCTGAATTGAATGATGTTGATTGGGAGAACAAATATGAAAAGGTGAGAAAAATGACTGAGAGTCCCCTATTCGAAAGGTCAATACCCCATCATTTATACTAAGTATAATCCATATATTTTGTCATATTTATCCAAGCCATCCAATGCACCTTGTTATATTAGTATCTGGGTCTTTTCCACAACACATTTGTAAATGACAATGCTGAAATGAAGGGAAATATTTTTCATTTAGCAAGAGTTTGAGAGTGTTTCATCTTATTGCTCAAATGACGGCTTTTAATGCTGCAGCATTCATAACCCGTGCCTCTTATCACAGCTCCCTCCAACACTTGATGGAATTTGCCATCACACAATGGTTGGAAAATACACTTCAAAGGCAAGACGCATCTAATCTCCTCCACTCGGCACATTGCACATTTGCTGTGATAATAAGATCCTGCCTTCCCAAGCGTTCTTAGGGATCTGAACCAAGGATGAAAATTTCATCTCTCGCTCTCCTTCTCCGTTTCTTTCTATCTCGCTCTCTCCCAGTATGGCATTGCGGGGGGGCTGCAGTTTCAGAGAATCTCCGCAACAGAAATGCTGCATATCTATGGAACCCATCCCATCCTTACGTAAAAGCCCTATTTTAACACACACACACACACACACACACACGCACGCACACACGACTAACAGCACAGTGACCTAGTTTCCATGTGGCCCAGAAAGATCAAGCATGACTCCCTCAGAACTGCTTTGGGCACAAAAACCTGGTTCAGTGCATTCAGTCAGGCCAGTGCACATCGGCGAGCAGCCAACCTACCAATCTCACCACAACAGAAAGCTGTCGCTGCTTTAACTACAGCTTGCAATGCAGAGATGTACTGCTGAGATCCTAAAACCGCAATGCATCCTTGCCAAAGTCACAAGACAAGTAGAACTACAAATGGGAAGGCAGACAGGAAGCCCTGCAGGTAAAGCTGTGTGTTGTGTTTAGTCTGGCGGAGGGCAGGTTGAGGACAGGCTTGTCATCGTAGACACAGCTGCAGGACATGCTACAACAACACCCCCTCCAACCCCCACTACCCCACTCCCAGCGCCCTACATACACCACTCCACCCCCTCCAGGTTATCGGTACACATGGAGAAGGTTATGGATGGAGATGCTATCACAGAGAGTGCATTAGCACAACAAAGAGGTGTTTTAGAGAGAGGCCCGCCAGGATAATTAGCTGATCCCTTACCAAGATGCAATGTTCGATACAGAACAACATGCTAATGTGAATACATAGTGTTGAGTGTTAAGGGAGGAGATGCAATTTGAGCCATGGCCATACAAAAGAAATCACTGTGAAATAGTGGCTTTTATCAACAAACGCATAGCTGTAAAACTTTTATTCCTTAAAGGAACAGTCAAACATTTTTGAGAGAAAGGAGTGCTTTCTAACGCAGAAGCAGGTAAAAATATCTCAGTGTCCAGCATATAGATAGGTTGTGAATGTTTTTAGCCTAGCTTAGCACAAAGACTGGATGCTGGGCTAAACTGCTAGCCATTACAAATGTAAAAAAACTTGGAGAGTGAAGATCTCCGCCAAGTCGGTTTCCATAAGTGAAAAGTAATGTGATATATTTGATCAAAAACAGAATATTTGAAGCATACTAAACTATACTAGCATGTACGAAATTTCTTCTCACTTGGGTGGTGTTGCTTTTACTCAACACAAAACCCAACTGACTCTTCGATGAATAATTGACTAGCTTTCTAGCTACTAAGATACACAAATAAATAAGATGGCTATAGAGTTGTGGAAAATGTATTTAATTTTATGGTGTATCTTTTTAGTTTGGATTAAGGTAGGCTTGATATTTTCAACTGCAGGTCCCGGACCTATCCCTGTACTGGACGGACACATAAATCAATCAATCAATCAATCTTATACTGTATCTGAAAGATTCACTGCGAATGCATGCATTATAATTCAATATTCCACAGTCAACATGTATAATACTCACACCCTAAAAATAAATATGAAAGTAGTCGACTCTACAGACATGAGGGGCCAAGCAGTCCGTATCCTCAAAATAAAATTTGTATTTGAGATCAAATAGACGACCATTCAAAAAGAAGCATTCAGTTAACAACCTTTTCTGTAATAAAAAGCCATGTTGGAAACAATGACGAGACCAAAATATGTTTCGCTATGGTGACGGCCGGTAGGTCCCATGAACTTTACTACATTTCTGCTTTAATTGTTGCATTTTTTGTCTCTTTTAGTCTTCTTTTTTACATATGGCATATGACAGAGATACTATCCACATTGGAGAAGGAAGCGTGGTGATTGGATTAAATGCAGCGGACCTTGAGACGATCGGCACCCACGGCATCTTACGACTACTCAGCCAATGAGCCCAACCTGCCGAACCAAACACCAATGAGGGCGGAGTGCAGTGTTGCCAGATTGGGCTTTGTTTTTGATTAAGTTCTGCTGAGGAAAATAATGTTGGGCTTGTTGATGAAATTTGGGCTGCTTTTGACAACATTTGGCAGGGTTTTGAAAATATTGTAAAAACAATATTATCAAAGAAGCTGTCATTTTATGTTTCAAAAACACATTTGTTGAGTCCACTCACTCATATTATTAACTAGTTTAATTCAATAATCATGAGGGATAATGGGGGACCTACTTCCCTTGACATCATCATCATTGACATCGATATTTGATTTAGACAATTGGTCTTCTAAATGCCTCATTTTCTAATATTTATCCTTGGTTATTTGATGCCGATATGACGCTTTGCATGCTTATGAAGTGTTATCCATTGGGTATGTAATGGTTTTACAGTTTCTGAAAACGTTATGATTTGGGCTGGTTTTTATTGGCAGGTTTTAAGATGTCGGAAACTATCAATCTGAGTGAAGACCCAGGAAGAGAGGGAAAAGAGCTAAGCTAACCCAGCTAGGACCTAAAGCAATTCCAGCACCCAGCCTGCTCCGACCTGATGTGCGGTCGTAGGAAAATAAGACTCAGGCTAACCCAGCAACAGGACTGTGTGGCTCCATCGTGGCATTCTGGATCATACTGCTGCACTTGACGGGCGGGCCGGGCCGCAGGACGGAGTGCAGGATTGTGTGTTTACATCACTGATGGTTGGTGCTCAAAGTTGATGGAGAAGGTTACTCTGATATCGAATGTTTTTATGTTAAAGATGTCGGCCATATTATCTGCACAAAGAATTCATCATGATTGTTGTTCCTTTACATTCCCTCAGTCAAACATTTCTTTGCACTTGAGTTATGCACTACGTCGACGACTACTGTTACTACTACTTTTCCCTTTGTAGCATAATGGCCTAAGCTACCATGCATTTCGTTGTGCGATCCTGTGTTGCATAATGGAAAAATATAATCCTTGAATCCTTAATTACGTATAAATCCAGCTGGAGTCTGACTTTATCAATTGTCCCATTTCATCATCGCAGCAGTCTTCAAATACAACACTACTTGCATGCTTCTTAAAATTCTAACATAGAAAAGACAACAGGAAAATATAGATACGCTGGCAACAACAAATCTGCATTTTCTAATTCCCTGTTGTTTCCTTTGCCGATACTAGTGAGAACAGATCCGTATGGCTCTACATTTAGTGAGTGATGAGGTGATTCAGGGGAGTAAACCACATTTCTTCAGATGGCGAGGGAAAGTGGATAGGTGCAATCACTGCCGTCCTGACATCCACGAAGGTATCTGCTTTGATATCATCTCAGTCTAACAGGGAGGCAATCGGCGTCGAGCAGTATTTTGTTAAACAAAAGGCTTGTGAGGCAGCGTGTCGCCGAGTGTGGAGCGCTGCATGTTATCCAGGTCAGTGTGATCTAATCAGGTGTGAATGAAAGCACTTGGCAGCGCTCCAGGCTTCGCTATGCCGTCATCACTCAGGGGGAAGAAAAACACACACATGTACACATGTATTTATCTTACTAGAGTTGTTAGGACACTTCAATGAAAAAATGACTTCCATTACACTAGAGCATGTTTTTGACTGACACTAGCGCCCGTCATGCAAACACTGTGACAGTGGTGGGTTGGGTTACCAGATTAACATTTTGGAAACCTCACGCTATGTACAGTGTTTATGCATGTTGGACACAATAAAGCTCAATTGTGTTGATAATATTTAGAAGCAAAATTATACACTGAAAACCTGAAACCGGAATTTTATGAGACAGGCAGAGCACCAATAGAATGATCAAAGTGGTGTGTAGCCATATCAGGCTATGCACAGCAAGCACACCCTAAATATAGTGAAAACCAAAAAGATTACAAAAAGGAAGAAGTAAAATATCATTGAGATAAATTTGAATTGTATGTAGATTTTTATGGGTGTTAAAGAATGATTTGTCCAGGCGAAGCCATGGTTTAGGGCACATTTGTCTACACTATTACCAACTGTTTCGGTAATGTCACACTTTCATTTGACCTTTCTTTGAAGAATGAAAACACTATATATAATGAAAATATACTATTTTGTCAATGAACAAAAAAAGAAGTACAAGAACTTTACATAAAGTACAACCATAAACAACAATACAATTAGGATTCAAAGATACCATCAAAGAAAGGGTTTAGGACACATAAATGAAAGTTCAATTACATAATTATAAACTCACAAAAATAAAAAATAAACATTTTCCTTCTCAGTCATTGAAATATCCAGAATCTATGAATACGCAAAAAAAATTCATTTTAAATATGTTTTAGACACAAGAGTGAGGTAGGCGACCTGGGCTCTTCAGTTTTCCACATCACACTTTTGTAAATTGTTTAGCTGCTGCAGGTACGTCCAGGTGATTTAACGTGAACACAGAGACACTTCAACAGCTGAATGTGAAAATGGCGTTCTCGTGTCAAACACTGCACAAACATCATTCTGCAAAGTGAGGCTCAAACAACCAAGTCAAGTAACGTTCTGACTAATGGGGGACTTTAAATGACTATCAAAGAATAATAAACAACATCAAAAAGCTGATCACAAATCACATTTAATCAGGACTGAGAAGCATTGAGGTTCAACACTCACCTCAGAGCTCGTGTGGGACTCTTTGGGAAGGTGAAGCACACTTCTTACATGGAAGCATGGAAAGCAGAATTTTTTTTTAATTCATTTATTTGCCTCAATATTAATGATAAGATTAACTAAATTCATCGAATAATCTTCACTTGTGTAAATTATAGACTTGAAACGATGAGCCTAATCAACAGAAATGTATTTATTTATAAAATTTAAAAAAAAGAAATTGTTTTCAGCTAATGTGATACGTATACACACACAATACCTCCCCACTGTCCAACAACAGCAGTTAAACTCCAATGAAGACACAAAACTCTTTTTCCCGAGCAGTGTCACCCAAACTCCACCCAGAGAGGCAGTAATTCAATAGAGAAGCCTTCTACTTTCAATGGTCTGAGCTTAGACCAATCATAGCACCCCCTGCCCCCCTCAGCTCCCAGGCCTTCAGCCAATTACAGCAGCCCGCCTAAACACATGACTCTATGCGCTGTTGTCCATCAACTGCCTCATATATAGTGCAAGCATAAAAATGTGGAGCAGTTCAATAACTTGCGTCGTAGTCAGGCTCTTGTGTGTGTGGGGGGGGGGGGGATGCATGCATGTGGGAATGCGTGTGCTTGTTTACCTATGTAGCAGCAGGGAAGAAGAGAGCGGGAGGTAAAGCGAGAGAGAGATTTGTGAGGCACTTGTATTTGCAAACTACTGGCTGAGTTCCCACTAGAGGCAGGGAGAGCAGACTGAGAGACTGTGTGTCAGAGAGACAGGCAGGCAGACAGACAGAGAGAGAGGGACCGCTCAACACATTTCAGAAGAAACTTTTCAGGCTGTCTCCATGAGGTTTCTCCCCGAATATGGAGGCTTTCCGCTCTCTCGCCTTTGATTTTTTTTTTTCTACCACCCAGTCACCACAGATTTATGCTGCCGAACTTTTACCCACGCTTTAGGTAAGTATTTGAACAGCTCGTCCTTTCCTAAGTCTTTTCATTCACACTTCACTGACTAACCACTTGCTTTTGCCACTTTTCCACTTGTTTAACACTAATGCGACTTGTTTAAAAAGCTGTAACTACATTCAATATTTTTATGGAAACACTACGTAAGAAGTAAATTATTATTTCCACTTATACATTACAAAGACATTTGTATTTGTTCATGATGTGTATGAGAGTGTTTGGTGTAGTTTGTCTAAAACTGTGTATGTGTGAAACCAGACACGGGCTCTGTGTGTGGGAGAGTTCTGAAAAAGATGCATGTGCGAAAGAGAGAGGGAGACAGAGAGATTGTGAGCGCAGTGTGCCAAGTGTGAAAAGTGTGTGTGTGAGCTCTGTGTATGCGTATCTATTTTTTCTAAAGCTTGCTCTGTGGGAATGCGGACTGCAGTAGCCAGTAGCGATGTTTGACTGGGAGGAACTGAGCCAGACAGTAGACAAAAGCGAGTACGGCCGTCCAGACAGGGCAGGTCAGCCATTAGAGGCAGTAGCGGAGGGACGGGTCAGCCAGCTGCTGCTCTGCTCCACAAGGGGAGGGGATACCCCGCCTTTAGTGTAAGGGTGAGGGTTAGAGTTGCAGTTGAGGTTAGGGGTGACCATGCTTCACTTCATGATTCTCTCAAAGTGCTCACCTTTGAGAGAGCCTTGTGTGCTTTGTAGGTTTAAAAACCCACTTGAGGCATCAGTTGAATGTGATGAGAATAATTTCCCTTGCATCATAGTGAAAATCTTAAGGCGCTGGTTTGCTAAAATTTGGCGAGTGCCGTTTTTCAAAGCATTTCAGCATTTCATTGTTCCAAATAAAAAATTCTAAAATACTGTCGTCAACGACTTGCTAGAGTTATAATATTAAGGTGAAGGGAGGAAAATGCCGCAAAGGAAGTTTAGATGTAGGAGGTGGTTAAATATAGACGGCTCTAAAAGCGGAAGAATAGGAGAGACTGTAATTTTCACAGAGGTTGTTTTTTTCTATTCCCTTTTTCGTTGGTTTTCCCCGCCGGCTTGCGTGGGGGTCGCTGGGTATGGAATGTATTTAGTGACAGGAAATACTGGCCGCCCCTATATTTTTTTTGTCCCCGTCTGCTTTTGTCCAAAGCTCTTAATCCACCGCAAAAGCTGAGTGTGTGAAGGAGTAGCAACAACCAAGAAAAACATCGCCCAGGATCACTGATGTACACTACGCTGCTACTGTAGAAAAACAGATTCACAGACAGCACAAAGGCTCAACATCGGGACGAACAAACAACACACGCACAAAAAAATAAGTCCGGATTGATATCTGAATGCTGGTGATGACAAGAGAAAGAAGCTCTTTGAAGCTACCTGCAGCTGCTATAGGAAGTGAAAAACAAGTGTCATCGCTTAAGGTCACAAATTCAGATTACATTTTTTTTTAATAAAAAGTACAACAGTCCTGGTTGTGGTCTGGTAAACATTCATTTAAAAAGGTCTGTGTGTGTACATGTAGCATCTGAGGCTCTCAGACTGAACGCAGAGTACAACTCATTCTCAGAAATGCCTGTACATGTAGCGTCTTGTTAAACCAGATACACATCTCAGCCTTCATCACCGGCAATGGCTGGCAACTGAAGTCATACACCCCGTAACCCCAATCAACAGAGCCTTTCAGTGCAGCCATCACTGAAACACATGCACTGCAGCCTACACGCATGTACATAGACATGTTGAGTCTCCAGATGAGAATGAATAATCTGTTTTTACAAAATGAGTGACAGCACGGGCTTTGCCAATTGCTTCAGGATTACAGGTAACCAAAGTCCTTTGTTGACACACTGATAACGCTCTCTGTGGAGGTAAACTTCAAGCCTCTGATTTAGGTTTTAGTCCCTGAAATGCAGGATTTTGGAAACCTTGACAGTTTTGTGAAATCCAGTGTCACTTGTTGATTAGCTAGTATCGTCTGTCAGACCAGAGAAGTGCAGTTGTGTAAGCGGCTCCTGTGACCCCACACCTCGGCCCGGCCAGAGCCGAGTTCTGGATGGACTTTGATCCCAGGCCCGGCGCTCTGTAAGCCCCTATGCACCCCTGCTCTCTCTCTCTCTCTCTCTCTCTCTCTCACTCTCTCTCTCTCTCTCTCTCTCTCTCTCTCTCATAAGGATTTGTTAGTGCTCAGCCGTGAGCCTGCTGACACAAAGCGTATAGCCTCACAGTCCCAGCCCTGGAGTGTAGCAAGCTGAAGCACAGGCGGGCAGGACACCAGCAGGGGGGCCCAGAGTGGGGGTTGGGGGAGTGGGGGCAGTTTGCAGGGGAGGGATTAGCAGACAAGAGCTCTGGGTTGGGGGATGGGGGCCTGAAATGAACAGGAAATTACTGCCTTTGATGAGGCAGAGGCAGATTTGCACGGGCTGAACTCCTCCGGGCCTCTTCCCCCGGCCGTTAAAAAACCTGTTTGAGCATAAAATGTCAAAACACTTCAAGGCCCCCATGTGTCACATCCCTCTGGCTACGATGGACTTGTTAAGTCCATACACAGGTGCTAAGCAAACAAAAAAAGTTTGAGCTCTTTTTTTTTTCTCCACCACCGCTGCTTGCTGCCCCCTCTCCAGCCTTTCCCTTCCCTTCCTCTTCCTCCCTTCAGACTCCAGCCTGACCATGTCATGGGAATCCTTTTAAACTATGCATCCCTCTGACCCATTTACCTGATGAAAAATTACAGCTTAATCTCTATCACACTGCAGGTAAACCACACACATCAGCATTTATATTTGTACTTTTTATATATCTTGGAAAAGTACAAAAAAAATAACTTAACATATCTGTTTAGCCATGTTTGACTCACACAGCAGGACCTTGTTTTCTACCTTCTTCACAATCAAATAATGATTCAACGTCTTATAAAAGAGTTGTGCTCTTTCCGCTGACACCCACTACATCTGCACGTGTTGGCGTTCCTGAGCGTGAGGAGAGATGGTAATGTGTGTTCAGTGAATATCAGGGTCGATTAGAGAGTCTCGTCTGGTCGGGCTACAGCAGATTAGACAGGCGAAGCAGATACAGGCCGCAGGCTGGTCGTCTGGCGCTCTGACCCACATTGGTCTGATGTGCACGTCACTTCCCATTACACTGACAATTGGACACCACATCAGCTGATCTGCATACCCTCCCCGCGGGCGAGGTCTTGCTCACCGTAACCTCATGCTGTCATACTCCACCCTGGGCCGTCCCACCGCCCGGCTACAGGAAGTGTTAGACGAGTCACAATGAGGCATCGCCATCACGGCTCTCGGCCCTAACTGTGTGGGCAGCAGATTTGGCACGGCAGCAAAATGTTGACCTTGATGCTAATATACAAAAACCTAAGCTTCAGGATGTCAAGAAACATCAGTAAAAGCTTGTGACGGCGCATCCTCGCCGCTTTATTTTTAGCCAAAAGCAGCATGTTTCTAAATTAATATCAGCTTTGTAGGCCTATCCAGGACAAATATTCAGATCAACAGCTTAAAAACTTGTCAGAAGCATCGGACAGCGTTTTCATATCAGCTGGTTATTCAACCCTGTCGTGAAGCAATGCCATAAGTTTGTCAAGCAGTTTAAGTGGCCATGATGGACAGGTTGCCTTTTAGCTGCAGTTTCCAACCTTCTTCTTAAACTACCGTTTATCACACTCACATATGCCCTGCCCTCTGCAGGTGATGCTGAGTGGGTGAGTTTAAGCTTTTGTTGAAAGTGCAGAACATACAAAACGCAATATTGAATTTGATCCCTCAATCTGACATTTCAACAAGCACTTGGACCAAAAATACATGTACCCAGCCAGCCTGTCATTGATGCGTCTGTGGATGCATACTTAGTTATACAAAGCATAAGAGGCCTCTGTGGCGGTTCTGCAGCTGGCTGACAGAGACAGGTCTGTTTGCAGGCTGCCTGAAAGATAATTGGCAGCTATGGAGTGAAAAGCAGGCTCAGCAACAGATAAGGGCCGTGTGGAAAGCTCCATAATCATCACGGATTAGCAAATGATAAATCATGGGTTCACACAAGTATGCTGTCACTGCTGGAAGAGCCGGAGAGAGAGGTAGGAGAGAGCGGATGAGGAGAGATATGGAAAGAGTGGGATAGAGAGCATGAGAGAGGAGAGAAGAGAGTGAATAGTAGGGAAGATGTGGATGTTTTTGCTGTAATTCAAAAGCAAACACAATAATACCATCTAGCAGGTCAGCAGGAGAGGCAGGCTGAGAGAGGGAAATGAAAAGAGAGGAGAAATTAAAAGCTCTGCCAACACTCCGGCTAATACAATATTCTGCCTGTCAGATTACCTTCTTTAATCCAGAAAGGTTTAACGCCTCTTAGAAATCTGAAAGGAGACATGAATTCAGCAGAGATTTTCCTCTGCTAGAGAGGAGGAAGGTGGCGGGGAGGAGGGTTAAGTCTCTGAGCAACTCTCCAAAGCACTGGCCTTAACAAACTGCTCTGCAGAGGATCAGCCAATTCTAACCGCTGCAATGTTCGACTCAAACATCCCCGATTTATACCGCAGCGTTCATCTGACGCTGACACTCGTGCATTTATCCATCTTAAAAACATCACACATGAGTTCCATGTGTTTTATCCACAGTGGAGTGAACGGTCGCCTGTCTTTCATGCATACAGTAGGACAAAAAGATGAGATTAATTTTGGCTTAGGCAGAGCTGATTAGGTCAACAGAGCACAAAGCACTGTACAGCACATTAAGGACACAGTGTCCCTGCTGGTGCAACACAGCGACACGCTCCCCTACTGGGACAGGGCGCGATGATTTCTAATGTTTGTCACACAAACAAAATTGGGTAAGTGGGAATACAATGGCCCCGTAGACAAAACGTAGAGAAAGGACAAAGACCATGTTTAGTCCAGAAGTTGTAGAAGGCCCTAAAAAGACTATTAGAGCTCTGAATTTAACTGGGCTTAAAAATGTCAAAGGTAAAGGAAGGTGATATGGTTAATCACACAGACAAGTGGAAAAATTAAGCAATTCAGGTAGAAAGTTTTGGACTTTGCATATCCCCTATTGTGTGTGTATGTTGCATTGGTGGCCGATTAGTTTTCAGGCGGCACAGAAATGAGGCGTTTTGCCTCTTCCAACAACCTACTTGCATTCCTTCTCCAACCGCCCAGGTATTTTAGCTTAACACACCAGCAAAATGATTTAGATGGACAAGGTCTGGCCATAAGGTGGCACGGGCAGCATCTAGGCAGAATAAAGGTCGATCGGTATCCAGGTCATTCCCATGCTGGCTCACCCTGCTGGCTTCCACTGATAACGGAAATGTGAAATCAGTAGTGCCGCCTGTGATTTTCACTCCTCTGCTTGCCTGCTCTGTGCAATTTCTAAATCTCTCAGTGTGAGGCGTCCCTGCTTTATGGATGGGGAGGGTGCAGGAGATGGTGGGTGTTTTAAGATGACGACGATCATGGTGATGGCCCGGTTCCCTGCTCCTTTATTACTGCAGTGCGGAGTGCAGAGAGTTTGAGCGCCGGGCATACAAGGGAAACGCTGATCCCCGCCCTCGCCGACAAACCTACCGCTGCACTGCGTCGACTCTACAGATTAAAAACATGGATTATGTGCCATAAGAGAGTGTTGTATAACCTTTTGTTTGGGTTTCTTTGAGGATACATTTGGGTTTGACAACATATTTCTGCTGTGCTTTAATCACTCAATTAAGGCCCAGAGATTCAAACCGACTAAGACTTCCCAAATAACGAAATATGATAGTTGGAGTGAGCATTTTGACAATGCCAGTGTTCAAAGGGGGCCGCGAGTCTGACCTGGGGATAAAGTCTGTTGAAGATAAAATGTGGCAGCAGGCTCCAGAGAAATGTCACGCTTAAATCCAGAAGACAACCACAAAGGGCTCTCTCATCCCGCTTTGTTAGAGACCCTCAAAACTGCTGCGAAAAGAGCCTGGGATACATATTCATCAGCCTCAGCGCTCATGACTGAAATGAGCCGACAAAGCTTTGGAGAAGAGAGGAGTGTGACATACAGTGCAGTTCTCTCAGGCATGCTGCGGGAGTGGATAAGTCAACTAGAGCCAGGCTGACATGACGTGATCAAGTGCATCAACGCCGGGTTCAAAAGGTGCACAGCAGAGAGAAAAGATAGAGACAGAGAGAAAAACAGGGCAGAGAGACAGGCACGTCAATCAGCGGAGGAAGGGGTGAGCATCCAAACTGCTGCAAGGAGGAACTGAGGAGGCGATGGGGGAGGGGGGGGGGGGTCATAAGCAGTCAGGGCGGTACGTTAGAAAAAACAGTATGTCACCGTCAAGACAGAGTCACGGGTTAATGCTGAGAAAGTAGCTGGCAGCAGAGATACGCGCTGGCTCGACCACAGTTAAGCAAATGAAACCCCTGGAGCCTTGGCAGGATGATCCATGGCACATGGAGGCCGGGTTTTTCTGGAAAGGCTTGGCGCTGCGCCTGAAGGAGTCCCTGCACTGGAGCAGGGCCGGCCTGGACACTGATGCATGTACCCAGGTTCAGCCAGTATGGCTTAGCAATGGTCACAGATATTTCTATATAGCCCAAGATACAATGAAATACACTCAGGCTTGTCGAACCACTGCATGACTGAAAGGTTCTGTAAATATTCTGTAGCTTCTGTAGGGGTTTTGTATGCAAGTTCTTTTGTTGGGCGCTTCTGTTTTGTGCTGATATTCTGTATCTTTAAAGATGATACAGTAATCACTATAACCCCATTTAGAGTGCAGCGACCTTTGTCTCATGACATCTCCTTTTCATAAGCGTGACTCATGCAAGTCTCTACTTTCACTGGCAAATAAAGGCAAAAACCATGCAAGAAACATTATAAAATCCTGATCATTTGCAGTTTTCCTTCTCTAGAATTGGATTCATGGGTCTGACCATGAAACTAGAATAATCATGATCACCTGTGCTAAGACTAATAAGGATGACACAATGTTTCAGCAGCATCAAACCAGTGTGAGGTGTTACTAGCTGTGGTTCATTCTAAATATGTAAGCAATGAAAATACATCATACTTTATGCATCATATGTGGTGAATAATACTGCTCGGCCATAATTGGTCTCTTCTATTTATCCAACAGTGATTTATTTATTGACTACCTGATGTTATATCACAGACCATTTCACTTTACAAATGTGTGACAACAAACGCAGCAGTGTGACAGCTGAATATGATACTGCACGAACCCGCTGTACCTCGAAATCTCATTAAAAACTTCATCTGAGCAGATATTAAAATGTCCAATCTGACTTAAAGCCTATTTTGTGACTGACACAGCAATTAAGGCATATTTGTTGAATTTGATTGAGTTTGTCCACGAAGAGGATCACTCACGACTCGAGTGATGTTAGCGATTTAATCTCCGCATGCACTTCCATTAGTTGATGTCCCACTGTGCCAGTGGATTGTAGAATAATAATTGTCAAGAGGCATGATGGGATGGGAAAGTGTGTGAGAGCATACGCTGGCAGCCTCCCAGAGTATTTTTGAACAGGCATCTAAGCTATGCTGGGAGTGTCAGGTTATGCGAGTAAAACATTTACCGTCATAGAAAATGGACAGATATTAAGCAAGATGTATCATGGAGGGAATGGATGCTACGCACTGTATTTCCTCATCAGACACATCTTGCTGGTGAGATTCTGTGAAATGACCACAACGTGAAATGAGAAGTGAAAGAAAGAAACGCTCCTATGCAAATGGTTAGGCCACAACGGGAACCAGTCGGTGCTCTTATACTGTAGCAGGATTGTCATGGGGAGGAGGCTGGGGGACTTTGGATGGGTGGATACATTCATCTTCCAATCCAGGGACTTCTAGATCAGTGCCTCACTAGACATTTCGAAAGCTTAATCAAACCTAGCCTCAACGCTAACAGAGAGAAAGTGTATGTACAACACCAACTTCTTCTTCCTCGAGCACAAACTCAATTTATAGTCTGAGAATAGATTTGCACAGGGAGCAGGTAGGCGGCAGTAGCTCAGTCACAGGTTCAAGTCCAAGTAATGTCTGTATATAGGTCCTGTATTTCAGGCTTATGTTTGTAATGTGTAAATAAACAACAAATAGATAGAAAATTGAATTTAAAATGTAATTTCCCCTGGAACTGTCCTTTCCTACAGTTTTCACACAAAAAACAAGTTCAATGCCTTGTCAAATCTAATCTCTGCAGCCTTAACATAACTGACATGGATATATGGATAAAGAATTGACCTCATTTTGCTGAACTTTGTTCATGTGTGTTGCGTGGGCCTCGTTCTGGCTATGCAGGCACCACGACAGAGAGTACACTGTGTGCTTCTCATTGTCAACCCCCTGGAATGTGCTGACGACGCAGGGTTCACACTGGTTCAGTCACACTGTTGCACTCTTCACTCTGGCGCTGTCTCATGCTCACCCAGCTATTTTTACACGCTATACTTTTGCAAGTTTGTCAGTTATGCAAAGTTTCTGGGGACCACACCAGGAGCAGTGTTATCAAGAACCCTAATATGAAAGTACCACGCACCAAACTGATGAATAATAATATAAGTCAACGTGCGTGCGACGAATCAACATACATTTCCCATAAGTTCTCCCAAGTACAGGGAGAGCGGAAGTCAAGTCAGATGAAAAACAAGTGAGGGGAAATGAGAGGGAGAGATATTTGAGAATGAAAAAAGCCTCTGTGTGTCTCAGGCATGCAGCCAAACGGTACTGGTGCCAAAAAGGGAAGCCATTGAAGCCTGAGCCAGAGGGACTGAAAAAACTATTCATTCCCACCTTGTCTGGAAACAGAGAGAAATTAGGAAAATGTGGAAGAATTTATTATTTTAAAAGAAAAGTAGCCAAGGGGGGCATCTAGCTGGTAAGAGCTTCTTAGATACAAGACACATTGTGCAAAAAATGATATCTATTATATAACAATGGCCATGACAAAAATATAACTTTGACCAATTATTTATCCGTTAGTTCAAAAGCCAACAAAGACAGCACTGAAAATAATCCATGTACACATATGGAATGTTGAGTATCATATTGTGGTAATAGTGACATCTCCAACGTCAGTGAACTGTGTCAAAGCAGGAGAAAGTGAATTGTGCCTCCCTCTTCCTTAAGTGATCATTCATTATGCAGAAAGCAGGAGAGTGTGACTCTTTCCTGAAAACCTGCGGTGTGTAGGGAACATAGAAAGTCTACAGATCCAATTCTCTCATTTTCCATCAGACTCATCCAACAGAACACAAATCCTGCACAACTGCAACACACCTCTCTACAATGAGTTGCATCCTATATTCACCAACTCCCAAACAGCTTGCAGTAAGTCTTCAAATTCAAACCCCAAGTTACATAAAATGCCAAAATATGATGTGAAAAGAGAATGCAGAAGAAACTAAATACAGTGTTCCCAATATGTTCTTCTGTGTTGAGGGAAGCAGGCAAAACTGGGGAGAGAAACAGAGAAAGGGAGAGACAGACAGAGAGAGTATTAATAAAACATGACTGCATGATTTTCCAACCTCAAAGAGGAGAACACAGGAAAACGCACTCCCAGAGCAGTAGCTGAGGTTCAGCGCAGGGTGAAGGGAACAGTAATCTCTAACGAGCTCAACACTGCAGTGCTCTAGTTTAAACTGTCGGGCACAGCAGCGCTCTCTGATCACACTCGGGCCAATTTGCCTCCCTCCACGAGCCTGACTGACTTCGTCTTCTGTCCTTTTATTCATGCCATTTAAAATCCCCCCCCCCACCCTTTTTTTTTTCTCCTTCTTGCTGCAGGCTGAAGGTGAAAGAAGCACAGGCTTGGCGGAAACAGTTGAGAGTTTTGTTGGTAGTTTTGCAGAAGGTGAGGATGATGACAACGATGGGGCGCACCACGTCTGAAGGGCTTTTTAAAAGAAACCCAAACTTTTGCATCAACGCCTCTGCTGCTGGCTTCACATCAACAAGAGTTGAACACCGACATGGGTAGTAACATGGTCAAGAAAAGCACACACACACTCACACACACACAGCATTTTCTATTTGTTTTAACCATCTGTTCACATATAAAACTCTGGTCACAGGTCTGACAACAAAGCAGGCTTACAAAAAAGTAAATACATGTTTAGATTTGAATGGCAGACATTTGAAATATGTGTGGTTTGGGACAGGCGAGCGATTTTCCACTTGTCTGAGTCCAACTGCAGCGAGAGGCTGAGGACAAATGACAAATAACCTGGGTGGTGATTTGTTATTTATGTTTCATATAATGATTTTCTATATAAAAGTCCATCAATCAAACAAACCTGGTGCCCACGGTGAACATTCAACGCTGTCGGTGAGTTTTAGCTCTAACCAAAACCATCGACCGTTGACTGTACCCTGAGGGACGCCACACGCACATGATCCTCTGGAAACTATACATGGTGACATATTTCAGTTCTGCTCTCATGCAGAGCAAAATGCAGAACCAGTCTGTGGTTGGACTACGGCTCAAGCTTGTGAGCTTCAGTTGGCTGGAATTGCCGAGACACATTTCATCAGACACCAGATGAGCTGTGGCGCAGGAAGCGCTCACTCTTAAGGCTGCAATAAACATTCATTGCTGTCGGTGGGTTTACATGAGAATAACTCACTGATCAATGAATGCAGACTGCGGTTCAAACACCTCAGTAACAAGTCGCCCACGGGATTCAATGAGAGCAACTAATGTGAACACAAAGACTTGAAACAACAAGCTCACGGTAATGTGACAAATAAGGTAAAGTTGTTCATGGACACTGGTCTGGGCTGGTGAATACAGCCATGTAGTGTTACTGCTGTCCCCGTACAGGATGTATTGAACTTTAGATGTTTACAATAGTTACCCGTTTACAGTGATGCTTTCATTTGGATCAACTGATCACCTTTAAAACAGGGTAAAATATTTTTTTTCCTGACAAGTTCTATATAGAAATATACTTCATTTTGATTGATTTGTCCAGGTTTTGAAGAGAACGAGTAGAATATAATTTCATGTTCCTTTTGGAGGCAGAAAGTCTCATAACTTAAAATCTAGATTAATGAAACCAAAACTATATGCATGTCTTAATACCACTGCCAGTGTAAAATATGTCTATTTTGTCATTTCATATGTACCTTACATTACAACTGACCAGTTTCCAAAGCATACGATAGAGCTTTAGGTATGGCTTTGTGTGCGTTTCAGTCATAGACCGTAAACAATATGGCCGTTGTTTTCCTGACGACAACCAAATGTTTCTGAGGAGCCGTTGTGAAGCTCAAGGTGGTTTCGGCCGTCACCATCGGCGAGAAGCAAGCGACCTGAGACGGCATCCACCCGTCACTCAAACGGCCACGCACCCAATAATGCGTAACTTTAAGCCTTAATAAAATTAAAAACAGTCGAGTTATATATAAAAAAATCACATGTACAGTGGTTGTGAATAGTAAAAGTATTTTTTCAAATAAACAATATTGATACAGATCTCTTATATTTGTTATATATTGTATTTCTTTTGTGACCAACATGCACATTACTTAACAATTGTACAGTGTAAAAATTTACACCGATTCTAAATAACCTCAAAACTATTTGGGCATTTCTGTACTGCAAATATGTGTACTCATCATCCGACATACACACTAATATATCTGCACAAATATTGGCCAATATATTGGCCTGGCTGATTCATCAGTTTAACTTAACCCTTTTTTCAAGTCCCTGGAAGTTGATTTTCAATCTGTATGAATGTCATGGAAACCTATGGCTGCCTGATTTGTGGTAAAAGATGTTTAACATTTTTAAAGACTCTGTGCACTTTAGAGAAGTCAGCAGGAATGAAGCTGGAGATTTCACTTTCTTCAATACATTATTTTGAGAAATAGAAACATGTTTTTCTACAAAACGCTTTTCTTATTTGACATAAAAGTTGTTTAAATAAGCTGCTGTACATGAACTCTGCCAAAATAAAAATGGTCAAATGTTTTATTCAAATCAGGAATTATCTGATCAAAAAATGTAAACAAGAAGACACATCTGCCCACACATTGGATGCCAACTTTCACTTCTTGACCGTGTTTGATATTTGGCGCTGCAGGTCCATTTCAGATGGTACACCAAGAGGTGAAGGTTTGGTGCCATGTACCCAAGGTATGTATGTTACTGTGTAGTCAATGGAATGAAACATGACAAACAACTAGGGTCCAACAAGGCGAATGCATTGATCTCGTTGGACAGATATTTGATAAGATACATACACATTAAGACACATTACATCAGGATCTAAATATCTTCATATCAATTGTCTGACAGTAGCCTCTGTGTAGGCATTTTCAGTCGTATCCGAAGCGCACAGGTAGGGGGGTTCATGTTGCCTAAAGCATGCTTCCTGCCACGACACAGATGTTAAATTACATGACTTTTTGTGCGACTACTTCAAATTTGTATTCTGTTCTTGTAATGTTTACTGCTTTCCACTTCACTCGAGCTGAAAATCAACTACTGCAAATAAATAGTGAAACAAGCTGGTAAATTCTGTCGGCGATGTTCAATAGCGCTACATGCTGATATCTCCTTACCTAAAACTTCCAAACTTTGCGTGTCTACATCACCCCTACAAACTCCAGGATATTCCAGGAATGCCAAGGCCAGAGGGAGCTCACTTTTAAAGACAAACAGGCCGCTGTGGTGATTGTACCTGGGACTGTTGTAATTACAAGACAGTCACCCGAATGTACTGTAACTGAAAGGAAACAGAGGTGGAACTGAGAAACACACTACATTCTGCTTCAGTTCAACCCACATTTAAATATATATTCTTTCAAAAAAGAGAAACAATCTGTCGACACGATTCTTAGAAACAACACGCCTCGTAACCTCTTTGCAGTATGTAATTGGAGGAGATATAGGCATGTGGAAATAATCTTGCAGTAATTGCCCTGTAAGGTTATGTTAACATGCTGGGAAATTTCAAACACATTGACGTTTTCCAGCCAGAACCGACCCAAAACGCATGTTTTATTACAGTTTCTTGTCTTTCAGCTGTCTTAATGAACAGCAAAGACATTACTTTAATGTCATCTTTGATTGATTTTAAGGGTCAATTATTGGAAAAGTGCACATTTCTGTACTGTAAGCTAGTACTAAACTGTTGAAGGCAAATGTAGAGACCAATATATCATGGCATTAAAAAAATAAATGGTTTGTCACGGTGAAAACCTCTCTACAACAACCTAGAATTATATGAAATAAAGATCTTTAAGGTCTGCAGCTTTTTAAAGCTCTGGGAAATTGCTATACATTTAATTTGAATGAGGGATTAATCTACAAATAAATAAGTGAAGGACTTCATAAAATGTAAGCACAGTTGCAGCTTTGAGTAAAGCTGTATAGAGGCCTGTATGCAGCGGGCGGATCCTGCTTGCTACATATATTAGGGCTACACAAAAGTCTGCTTGTTTATCCCTGTAGAGTTGGGCTTTGTCATCACACTCTGAAGTTATAGGCACTGACACTGGGAACAGCGTGACCCACTTCTCCCCGACCTGGAAACACTCCGCAGGCTGACCCCGAGTCTCACGCCAACGCAAGTTGCATCAAGCAAGAAAAAAGGGACGGTGAATCAAATCTGGGTTTATCATGAATTATTAAAGGCTAAAATGAAAGAAAGGAAAGCACAGAGGTCAGCAGCAGCCGCTCCTAAACACTCTGCAGCACTCACGCCATGTTCAGAGTGCAAACAGCTGGGGAACTCATGGGAGAAGAAAAGTAAAGAAAGAAAAAGGCTACTAGTGGTCTTTCATTCTTCATCGGCTTATCCATATATTCACTTGAGTGAAACGCAGCCCTTAGGCCAACAGTAAAACCCACTTTTAAAACACCGCAGAGGAACAAAGAAAGAAATCTCAAGCGGCGTAAAGTGTTTGACTGCTCTGCTGTGTAGCACGTAGGAAAAGGAAAACTTAGTGATATTAAATGACTTTTGGACAAAGGCATATTAAGTTATCCTGGTTATATGAGGACAAAGGAAAGGCACGTGCTGGGCTCCAGCCAAGTAGCTCCATATGGGTGTTGAGTTCACTGGGTCCAGGTGGCACGTGGGAACATAAGGCACATGTCTGGCATGGCTCTACTGCCCCCTAATGGTCTGGAGCGTGCAGTGCTGCACGAGGCCTGGCTGCTTCAATTAAGAGGTGGGTTACAATCAGCCTTCAAAGTGTAGAGGGGGGGCGGGGGGTAAATATGATATATATATATATATATATATATATATATATATATATATGGATATATATGTATATAGATATATATATATATTAGATATATAGATATACTATAATAGATATATAGATAGATCAATGCATACAGTACAGAATACACACATACATGCATACATACATATATACATACATCTACATATATATACCATATCTATACATGACGTCAATGATACATATATACATACCTACGTTATCTATTACATAACATATACTACGTATATACTATAACCATACGTATATATCATATATACACTATATACAACATAACATACTAGATATACATATATATACATAGTATATATACTATATAACATACATATATATATATACGTAATATATACATATATATCCATACTATATATATACACACATATAATACAATACACACACACACATCATATAATATATATATATATATAGTATATTATATATATATATATAATATATACACACATACATAATATATACATATATATAATTATACACACATACATATATATATACATATATATATATCATACATAATACCATATTATATACATACATACATACATACATATATATACATCATACATACCTACATACATTATATATACATATAATATATATATAATATATATTATATATACTACATATATATATACATTATAATATATTATATATATATAATACATACATATATACATATATATTATATATATATTATATATATATCTATTATATATATAACATTATATATTATATATGTAACATTATATATTATATATAATATTATATATATATATATCTACATATATACCATATATAATACATATCTATATACCTTATATATATATATATAATATATATAACATACATATATCATATATATCTATCATATATATATATATACACATACATATATTATATAAACCATACATATATATATACACACATACATATATATATACACACATACATATATATATACACACATACATATATATATATATATGTGTGTATATATATATGTATGTGTGTATATATATATATGATGTGGTATAATAATATATATATATTATATGGTATATTATATGTATGTGTATATATAATATATAATCTATAATATATATCTATATATATATATATAATATACCACCACATATATATATATATTATATATATATATATATAATATATATATACAAACAACACAACATATTATATATATATATATATATATATATATTATATATATATATATATATAACATATATTATATACTACACACACATATCTTATATATATATATATATATATATATATAATATAATATATATATATATATAATTATATATATCTATATATTATTAGTGTATATATATATGTTGTATATCTATATACTATCCATAATATATACTTATCTCTCTCTATCTCTATTGTGTTCATTTCTTCTTCTCTTCTCTCTTTTGTGTGTGTGTGTGTCTCTCCTCTCTCTCTCTACTCTCTCTTATCTACTCTCCATCCTCTATACCCATACCCCCCACACCCACATACATATACATACATCCAGCTTAAGAAATTTATAAGGACCATTTGACATTTAGTAATTGAACTAAATAAATTGTAGGAAAATTTAGAACATGTTTGGCCCTGAGAGAACACAACAGGAGATATCAGATAGATTATCTGAACCTGCTGGACCTTGCATTGAAATGTTAACGGGCCCTGGGGACACAAATCCTTAATCTTTTCAAACATTCTTTTTTGCCATTCTTCATTCATTCCAAGAGGAATCAAAATACTTGATAAATGACTTAAAATACCCGTTAAATTCTTTGGTGAAGATTAAAATCAGAGTCAAATATAAACCCTGAAGATCCAAGAGAAGCCTAACCAGCCTGCTTGTTTCTGTAATACAGCTGTGAGTTTGAGAAGAAACAATTAATATAATATCACCATTTATTTGTTGTAAGCTGCAAAGTTGATTAATAGATTAGAATGGCAAAAAAATATATAGGCCATTTTGAGAATCATTTCAGGTATTTTACAAGCATGAATGCAAAGCATTGCCTGGTTGCAGATGCATTGAGCGTTTGCTGCTTTTCTCTTTGGTCTGAATATCTTTAGGCTTTGGTCTGTTTGCACAAAACAAAACATTTAAAAGACATCATCTACGCTTACAGAAACGGATTAGCACTGTTTTCACAATTTGACATTTCATAAACTAAGAAAATCATCATCAGTTCAAGTCAGTTGATAATGGAATTGTTAGTTTCCCTTATTTGTTGTGTGTGCAGCATATTAGCCATCGACTCTGCACTTTGTAATTATTCTAAGAAAGTGACATATTTTCCCCATCGAAAACAAAATGCTGCCCCAGGTTAGGTCGAAATGACTTCGGCTAATGCTTTGTTCTTTTTATTGTGACAAAGCAACCTGGTCCAGTCTGTCTGTCATACCAAATAATAATTATTCTAATCCCGTTAGGACCGGAGAGTTACATTACAGATCTGTTCCAACTATTTCGAATATACCCATTTGATGTTTGTGTGAGAGAGGGGGGGTGCAGCTCTTCACTGTGCTGGTGTTTAAACAGACCTACTTGTAGGGGACGGAGTCAAGTTAAGAAGAAGAAAACACGACATGATGGATCACATCTGCCTCACGTCACCCCCGAACCCCCTGCCTCCACCAACAGCCCCAACTCCTTTACTGTATTCCTCCTGGCTCATCATTCAAGCGTCACAGCGGGGGGTTTCGCATCCTGTCCCTCTCCCACCCACTGCTATCCGTCCCCTTCACCCTGCCCCAAGGGAGAGGACAGACCCCAGGCCAGAGCAGGGGCTGACAAAGCACTTTCTTTCACTCGATCTGCCATGCCGTGCCAGCCTGCAAACCCCCGAGGCCCAAACATGGACAACTCCTCCACCCAACCTGTCGTCCTCCTCCTTTCTGCCTTTTCTTCTTGCAGCTAGTTCAATTACATTAAAACAAGCACACTTCACTGAGCAGGGGTGGGAGGTGGGTTAAGCCAAATTCCTGGTCAATGAAAATTGAGTTTGTTCTTCAAATGTGGTTATGTGGAGAAGCTGGAGAAGGATTGGGAAGGAGGGTTGGGCTGCTTTGTTTTTCATGTAACAATGTGAGGTGAAAGAAAGCTTTTAACAGGCAACCCTTCTCAGGCAGTGATGGCTTAACCAGCTGGACTTTAACATCTGTAACATGTGTCGTCTCTCTCTGGCTGCCATTAACGATTATATTCTTCATTGATTAATCAGCTGACTATTTCCTATATGCTTTGCCTGTGTGAAGAACTGTGTGTCCGTGTTTGGAGTGTGCTATATTACCCATTTTCTTGATACATTGAATCATTTGTTCTACAAAATGTCAGGAAAATAGTGAAAAAGGTCCGAGAGTTTGTTTGTGTTCACCCCAAAAAGCTCAAACACAAAATTGTAGTCAAAGACAGAGCAAACCATTCCAATTGAAAAGCTACTAGAGAATGGTTGGCCTTTTTGCTTGAAAAGTGACTTAAATAATTAAATCGATTAACAAGATAGTTGTTGATTATTTTACTGTTGCTTGACTTATCAATTGATTGACTACTCAATTCTACATTTTTGTTAAAGGGCCTTCCTCAGCCAGACTCCTTATACTGGAAAGTATTACACTTAGAAAATAATAGGAAAAAGCTCAACTTTCTCTCAATTGTATTGTAGGGATTGTATTCATGCTTGCCAATGTGGGAATTTAAAAAAAGATGTTAAATTTGGTGTATCTTTTTTGATCATTATTTTAGAGATAAGAAAAATTGCTGAAATGGCAAATTACTCACATTGATTATGTCCAAATGAATTCTTTCAAGGGCTAATAAAACGTTTTCAAAACATATTCAGCTTTCTTTGATTCGTTCCATTTAGTACAGTATTTGTGTATTTTGTGTTATATTCTGCTTTGACAGATGCAAAATAAACAGCATAATAGAGATGATTAAATCTTTAAAACTATTAATTTAAGGTTAGTAGGGCTACAACTAACATATTCCTTATTTATTCATCTTTTGATTATTAGTTCAATTGATCGATTAATTGTTTGGTTAATAAAATGTCAGAAAATAGCAGAGAAAATATTTTCACAAATTGTTTCAAAAAAGCTTTTGATGTATAAATTATTGTACTGTTTTATCATTTATTTAAATAAAGATTTGAGAATAATTTTAATATATTAATTTAATTGTTTTTTATTGTTGTTTTTTTGTTTTTAAAGCACACAGTGCATGTTGGTGTGCACAAAAAAACGGCGAATGTGCTCAGAGCAGGAATTTTAATCTTGGAAATGTCAATAAATCTGCTGTCACCCGAATGGGGCACGATATGGGACTGGCTCCTGGGACAGACGCTGCTGCAAGGCATTCTGGGGCTTAGTTTTGGCCTGGAACTGAGCAATGTATGAAGACATAATCAATAGTAATCGAACTGAACGAGAAGAGAGCAGTGGAGAAACTTTGTTACAGTGTGATCTCCACATCTCTAAGCAGCAAAGCCAGTGTCATATAGTCCTGTCAGGATAAATCGGGGAAATGACCAAACTCTGAAACCATTTTACCCATTTATCGCCTTCATTTCCATCTTTTCCATCCTGTGCAACACCGGATTTTGGGGACTAAAAAGCTAATGGCTTCAGGGCGTTCTCCAAGTTCAAAAGTTTACCTTTTACGATCTCCCAGAGCCTGACTGACCACCTCCAAATAAAAACATTCCGACCTCGGTTCCCATCAAGCCCGACTCCATCTCTCTCACACACACACACGTACAAACACGCGCACGCGCGCGCGCACACACACACACGCATAACATTGCATGTCAAGACAAAATTAGCTCGCTCATTTGATTGTCGGCATTTCACTCCTGTTGTTGAGATTTGAGTTTCTCTGTGTAAACTTCATTCCAGAAAAAACTAAATTACGACAAATACTAGCCTCACACTCCTGTGGTTTTCTTTTCTATGTTCATTCCCACTGCACGCATTGGCTTTACAATTGCTGGCAGTGCCTGTTCAATGTCCATGCAGCAGTGATGGATGCGCTGATAGGGGCTAATCAAAAATAGTGCAGCCATGCTGTTGTGTTTGGAGGTGAGGGAAGGTGCGTTCCGGTCACAGACAGCAGCAGTGTGTTGTACAGTAGATGTGTTGATGTGTGTGTGAACATGCAGCATGCTCTGGGTCGTGCTTGCCTACCGTTAACGGACTTGGCGTTGTTTCTCTCCGGGTAGTCGAACCCATTCGTCCTCTTCTCTATCTCCATCTTCTTGCATGGGCTGATCCCGAGTCAGCCCGATGTCGCCTCTCACCGCCACAGGAACCGCGCACACTGTTGATAGTGATGGTGAGATGACAGTGGTAGTGATGGTGCAGTCTGAAGTGAATCAATCTGGCACTGCTTTGTCCTGTCCTCAGCCTGGCTGGCTCACTGCTCGGACCGCCGTCCCATGATTTAGCCTACTGCTTCCAGTCAGCGAGGAATAACTGGATCCACACCCCCAGGGGTGGTGCGTTCAAGGCCTGCGAAGAGGGTGGATGAGAACATTTTTTTCTTTCATCCAATTAGAAAGCCGAAGAAGTAGCCTAACTGAATAATGTGCTCATGTTAGAGACATACCCCGTGTAACCTTTCAAAGAAAAAATTACACACAAAAAAGTCGAATTCGTTATAGATAATAATTGATAGTTATTATAAATAAATGTTAATAGTAGCCTACCAAAAAAAAGGTTTGCTAGCGTACATTAGAATACATTTATGTTATTGTTATTGTTTTTCTAAAAAGGTGTAGTAGGGGAAATGTTTTTGAAGATGTGTAGGCTACAGATCAATCACTTTCTGTTCCTTACTCCTCATCGTGATATATTGTCGTCTAATATTATGAAGTGCGATTACTTCCACATGACTTGAAGGCAGCAAAATCAGACATTTGGACTTCTGATGGTCGGAAAAGCACAGGTGTTAGTGAATAACTCGAATCATGCGTTCGGATGTTCGGGTAAAAGTTGCTGCACGATACCAGGAAGCTGAAACCAAATCAGCTACATGTAATTCAGCCATTATTAATTTCAATAATTACACCTGTGCTTTTCTTACCTTGACAAGTCAAATCTTCCAAAAAAAAAATGCGTATTACGCAGCGGAGCCTTCATGCGGCAGGCATTATGGGATATGGAGTCTCATTCTAAATCTGAAATGCAGCGTTTTACCAAGTCAATCTGATTTAAACTGTTGTTTGGCTAGTAACATAAGGAAAATCCTACACATGCAGCATTAGCTGTACGTTTCATTCGTAGACTATTTAAGAGAAGGATCTCAGTAAGAAATAGTTAGTTGAGTCTTACTATTTGATGTCCATGGTTTACAATTTACAGAAACGCTTGACTTGTATAGGCCTATAGACAGAGTCAAATTCCTTGTATGTGTTCACATTGGCCATTTCTGATTCTGATTCTGGGAGTGTGTAGTGTCCTCTGGTGGTCACGCTGTAATAATGTGTGAAAAAATTAATCTTGTTTGCATTTAGCCTGCTTTTAAAATATCTCAATAGTCATATTAGAATGATGTCTTTTAACAATTAATGTCAAGTCAAGAAAATCTGCTGTTGCAAATTATTTTTTCTTATTGTTATTATTATTCTTTCAGTCTAAAGGAAGAACAACCTTTCCTGTTCATCAGCTGAAGGTAACTTGATCCTGCTGTTTTAGCACTGTTTCTGAAAACTGCATAAAGAGTAGACTCCATGTATACTCTAAGTCAGTGGTTCCCAAATGGTGTGCCGCGAGACAAATCCCGGTGTGCCGTGGGATTTTGAAACAATTAGGCCTATTGCATTTAACTTTAAACATCTGTAACTGTATGAATGATTTTTTATTTACTTCAGTGTTTCCAATAGGTTTACTGCTCTGCAATGAGGTCCATGCGTGGCGCAGATTTTTAAAATTCTTTCCTTACCTTACCTTCTGTCTCTGACTGAAAGTGTGTGTGCTCGCGCGCGTGTGTGTGTGTGTGGGTTCGGAAGCGGAGCTTCGCCCTTCGCGAAGCAGAGGAAAGAATGTAAATACGCAAAGCAACTGAAACGTGCACATAAATGAGATAAATGACATAATCGTTTAGTTTATTTAATAAAAGAGCACCTGTTCAATGTGAAAAGTGAGTTGTGAATATATATAAAAAATTAAATAAAACGTCTTGAATTTCAGGGGGGGGGGGCGGGGGGGCGCAGCGCAGGGAAACACTTTAACGGTACTTTATCCTACACACAATTTTCACAATATAGAAACAATAGGTGGGTCATTCCAGAATTGGAGGACATTTCATGTCCCACATGTAAAAAATCTAATAATCCATGCGCAAAAAGCTAAACCATGCACTTATTGTGTTAAATATACTTCATATCAAATAGCTCTCGAACACCCCTAAAATAGCATTTTTCTCTTGTCCCAGCTTCTTGGTGACAAACTTGCATGTCAAATATAACATTTAATATAGGGTTTTTATTTACTTCTTTTGGTATTCTATATATTCTATTGACATGTTTCTTGTATTGGTCAAATGAATTTGTTAAATCATAAACATATTTTAAATAACAGTAATTTTACACTGAAAGTGTGTCCCACAACATGCGCGCAAGAAGTGAAAAAACACATGACACAGAGGAAATGACATCAGCAAGTCATGTGCTACTACCATGGGTAGACCAAAGGTAAGTCCTCTCTTTTATTTTTAATATATTTCCAATCTTTTCACTCTTGATGGAGTGTGGCACTCACACAAACGCAACCCTGTTACATTATGAGACTAAAACAAGTTAATTTCAAATATATCTTTTTTTAGTTAAATATATAAGTGTGTACATTTCTTGACAGTAGCATTACATTGTGCAGTTAGCATTAATTCCTGAGGTAAAAGCTAAAATTTGCCTTGATTTGCAACCATGTTACTATAATTAGAGTAACAGGGTTGACATTCAGTAACAGCTGGACGTGCCTGGAACACCTCCCTAGGGAGGCGCCCATTTGGCATCCTTACTAGATGCTGAACCACCTCAACTGGCTCCTCTCAACGTAAAGGAGCAGCGGCTCTACTCCGAGTCTCTCACGGATGGCTGAGCTTCTCACCCTATCTCTAAAGGAGACGCCAGCCACACGTCTGAGAAAACCCATTTCGGCCGCTTGTACCCGCAATCTCGTCTTCATGACCATAGGTGAGGGTAGGAACGAAAATCGCCCGGTAGATTGAGAGTTTTGCCTTCTGGCTCAGCTCTCTTTTTGTCACAACGGTGTGGTAAAGCAACTGCAGTACGCCCCCGCTGCTCCGATTCTCCGGCCAATCTCTCGCTCCACCGTCCCCTCACTCGCGAACAAGACCCCGAAGTACTTGAACTCCTTCACTTGGGGTAATGGCTCATTCCCTACCCGGAGTAGGCAATCCACCGGTTTCCTGCTGAGAGCCATGGCCTCAGATTTGGAGGTGCTGATCCTCATCCCAACCACTTCACACTCGGCTGCGAACCGATCCAGTGACTGCTGAAGGTCACAGACCGATGATGCCGTAAGGACCACATCATCTGCAAAGAGCAGCGATGATATCCTCAGGTCACCGAACTGCAACCCCTCTCCTCCACGACTACGCCTCGATATCCTATCCATGAAAATCACGAACAGGATTGGTGATAAAGCGCAGCCCTGCCGGAGGCCAACATTCACTGGAAACGAGTCCGACTTACTGCCAAGTATCCGGACACAACTCTCGCTTTGGGCGTACATGGATTGGATGGCCCTCAGAAGTGACCCCCCCACCCCATATTCTCGCAGCACCTCTCAAAGTATCATCCGTGGAACCCGGTCATACGCCTTCTCCAGATCCACAAAACACATGTAGACCGGATGGGCATACTCCCAGGCCCCCTCCAGGATCCTTGTGAGAGTGAAGAGTTGGTCCGTTGTTCCTCGACCAGGACGGAATCCGCATTGTTCCTCTTCAATCAGAGATTCGACTACCGGCCGAACCCTCCTTTCCAGTACCTTGGAGTAGACTTTTCCAGGGAGGCTGAGAAGTGTGATACCCCTGTAGTTGGCACACACTCTCTGGTCCCCCTTTTTGAATAGGGGAACCACCACCCCGGTTTGCCACCCCCTAGGCACACTCCCAGACTACCACGCAATGTTGACGAGGCGTGTCAACCAAGACAGCCCCTCAACACCCAAAGCCTTCAGCATTTCTGGACGCATCTCATCAACCCCTGGGGCCTTTCCACTGTGGAGTTGTTTGACTACCTCAGTGACCTCCATGTTTTATATTTGTCCAGTGTATATTTGATTATATCCAGTTTGTTGTTGTGTTGACATGTTTTTTGTGTATCGTTGATACTCTTCCTATTAATCCTTCATTGGAAAATATATATAGAATATTATCAAACATCATTTCTGTGGTCCTGAGTATTTATTTGTCACATTTATGTCATGATCTACAACCAAAAGTAATGTAGCCATTCAACCCTGTTACTTTACGCAACCCTGTTACTCTAATTTCAACCCTGTTACTATATCATTTTCTGTTAAAATAACCTTAAATAATTTTCTCAGCTCACAAAAGTTTAAACTAATGTCATTTTAATAGCTTGATATGCATAATGTGTTTGAGCAAATATTTCAAATGAAATACTGAAATTGGTAAAAAGAAACGTGTGACAATTGAAAAGTTGGGTAAGATCGATTTAAAAAGTTACTTAAATTAAAATTAAACCAGTTTTATCCAAAACTACATGAGTATTTAATATAAATGTGACTTTCTTTACTTAATAGTAAAGAGTTTTATTGAAGAATATTTTTCTTAATACCTTTTTCTGCTTAATGAGTATGTGTCACAGGGTTGCACAAAACATGGCACACAACAAATAAAACATCTAATAAAAAGTGTACATTTGATGCCTTAGCTGGCCAAATCACTTTTTTTGATGGTTTATTATCTGTTTTTCCTAAATACATAACAAAAAATAATAAAATAAAAGGTTCATTTTTCAAAAATGTTGATGTCTAAATTGTCCTCCAATTCTGGAATGACCCATGTATTTTATGCTTTGGCCTAAATATAAATAAAACAATCATTAAAAAAAAAAGAAATCTGTCAAAGAGAAGCCGTTTTAGCCATTTGCGCATGGTGGGAAACATTAGAGTGTGACAAATCAAAGGCTCTCTGCTAGTGTGAAGGAGAATAGCTTCTTACAAGGACTAGGCTAAATAAATGTTCACAGTGATAACAGTGATACGATGTGTTATAGAGGGGATTTTGCCCGGATATGAACTCAAGTGTGCCTTGAGATTTTGGCTTGGTCTTTTGTGTGCCTTGGCCACAGAAAGTTTGGGAACCCCTGGTCTAAGTAACCTTGCATCATGTACTTAATTCTTTTGTTAGCACTCAACTTTTGCACCATCTATAACACTTGTTATGGCGATAGCTTGACTTGCATATAAGCAGTTATTTGGATTAAATAGTACTTAGGTTTAAAGTTTATGTCACATTATACTCACATTTCTTGGAGATTTGAGAATAGTGTTGATCTCATGTTCTTTTTAGACATATGATTACAAATTATTTAAATGTTTATCATTAAAATCAGGATGAACTGTTACTGCTGATAACACAGATACAGTCTTAACAGCAGATGTGTGTTAGTGTGTTTGTCTAGATGTCGTGCAGATGTCTCCAGCCTGCCACTGTCTTACTGTCTCTAAGCTCTTCCCCACACTCAGTGCCACTCAGTCAAAGTGAGTAACCGCCCACCAGGCTAACTGTGTGTGCATTTACCATACAGCAAATCTGGAGCATTGTAGTATTGCAGCATACAATAACTACACATTTCACAGAGACTATGAGAAACAGGGGTTACCCCTGGCAGGTTAATGCTATCACTACACATATTTAGTTGTCATTTGTTTGACATTCTGTTCCCATTAACTATGAAAGTCCTTTGAAGTTATTTGGCCGCATGTCTTAAATTTGCATTCAGTATTTTACTACCCGTGACTTCTCAAAAGTGACTCAAAACTGTTGATTGGAGTTTCAACATAATAATTGTCCAGATGATGGCGCCAGAAGCCCTTTAAATATCTAATGTGCGCTGTCCGCCTGAAAGATTTAGTCCTCGTCCTTTCTTTTAAACTTCCACACAGTGTCACTATTCAAAGTGTTTTAATTATGTGTATTGAATTAAAAGTGTTTAATGCATTAATTGTATAATTCAAGAGTAGTTTTGAATTATACAATGGGTCTATTGTTGTTATACTATGATTATGGTTATGGTTATGATTATGACCATGATTATTATTATTATTATTATTATTATTAATAATAATAATAATAATAATAATAACAATAATAATAATAAATCATTAAAACAATATTTTTTTAATCAGGCAGTCTCATTGATATTAAGATCTCTTTTCAAAAAGAGATCTGAGAACAATAAACATTCACAAGAATCCAACCAGCAAAACAGAAACAACACAACTACGTACATAATAAACAAGGAATTAAAGAATCATAAAAACATTAGATAAAAACCCTTTAAAATCTCCCAGGGAAATGTAAGATTCTAGTTTGAGGGCAGTTACATTACATTACATACAGTTTACCGTTCATTCCATTTTAAAGGAGTATAGTAGTGTAAAGCAGTTCTGTCAATATTAGCGTGTACATGACGGATATCTAAGGTTAAGTAGTTACTGGAACGTGTAGCCTACTACATTAAAATGAGAAAAGAGACGTCATGAGCTTTATAAATGAATAACATGAGAATATTATTATTATTATTATTATTATTATTATTATTATTATTATTATTATTATTATTATTATTATTATTATTATTATTATTATTATCATTATTGGCCAACCTCTCACTGCTGCTGTGTCAGTGAGTAAACCCCTCCCATCAGTGGAGGACAGCGGATGACAGATGATGCGCGCTGTGCGCCAAGCTGAAAACGGAGCGCACGGTGCAGACAGGGCGCACTCCACAGCACACACTGACATACATAGGCTGCATACAGACAGACACATACTATATGATCCTCACTGCGTGATAAGGAAATGGAGTTAAAATAGGCTCACTAATTTACCTTATGGACTAAATGCAGTGACTGTCGCTTTGGATTTGAGAACTTCATGCTCAGACACTCAGGAGAGAAAATGTGGAGATACACGAACTTGTTCGCCTGCCTGCTGGTTTTGTGTAAGGATGCGTCTTCACAGAACAAGGTAAGAAAAGACACGAAACAGGCGGGGATCAGATGAGTATTCCTTTATATTATTTTGCATTATTACATTGTATGACTGTATTGAAAGAGTCAGTGATGATCTTTATTTAATAACTGAAGATCACTACTATCCCACCATGTCATGGTGCCTCACACAAATAAGTGACTTGACCAACATTCTCCCAAAGACACTTGTAAAAGTTCTGTCTAAAGCCTGCAGATGGTTTAGGCTATGTGTCATTTTTTCTGATTTAATCCTGCCAATGAGGGTTTTTGTGTGACAGAGTAACAACAGTTTTATGTAATGATACCTGCAGTGTGTGCCAGCAGAGTGTGGGAGGAGAGATGGCACTCAGTGGGGTAACAGTTAGATCTGGCTGTCCTTGTTTGTACAGCTGGTGGACTCCAGTACCCCTAACTTTCCCTCAGCATAGTCCAACTCTACATACACACACACAAACACACACACAGCCAGAGGATAAACACATGTACAGTACATGTTATAAAACCAGAGGCTCTGTGTGTGAATATCAACAATTGTCTGCTCTGGATACAATCAGAGAACGAATCAGCAGCAATGTGCAGTGCAGGGTTAACCCCCCATAGTAGTAGTGGTAGTGATAGGAAGTGGTAGTTGTATTGATAGTAGCAGCAGCACTATTAATTACAACAGTACAAGCAGCATGAGATTGTGTTCAAGTAGTAAAAGTAGTTGTATAGTATGTGGTCAAAAGTATGTGTCTGGTTTGACCCCTTGGTTCCAATAAAGCAGGGGTCGGAACCTATGGCTCGCGAGCCATATATGGCTCTTTTGATGACGCGATATGGCTCGCAGACAATTTTGAGCTGACATTTTTTAACATGATTAACAAGTAATAAACAATTATACTGTGTAATTTTAAAGTAAAACATTTAGCAGCGAATTTGTTTTTAGTTCTCCCATCTCCTTTCCTCCGCTCTGTCTCTGACTGCACAGCGCACACATTTACACACGCGCGTGTGTGTGTGTGTGTGCGTGTGTGTGTGTGTGTGTGTGTGTGTGTGTGTGTAGGGGGCGGAGCCCTGCCCTTCGCGAAACAGCTGAGGAGAAACTGCGCAAAGCAAGCAGTAGACGGGGGTCAAACTCAATCACAGAGAGGGCCAACATTAAAAACAGGGACTACGTCGAGGGCCAAACACAGTCCACATTTATTGAACAGGATACACATATTGGATAAAGTGCAAAAAGATATGGAACATATTTAAGTCAACTGCAAAAGGACTGCTGAGCAGTTCAATTTAAATTTCTGAGCTGCAAAGTCGGCAAATACTCTCAGTTGATCAGCAGAATGCTGTCGGGAACACAGCGGTGGAGATGTTTGTCAGTGTTTGGAAACACTTAGTGACCAAAGTTTCCTTCTGCATCAGAGTCTCCCACAGGCAGCTTGGCATCACACATGTCCGTGATCACACGGCCCTGAAGCTGGAGGTTTAACAGTGAGATGCTTCGTTATGTCGCACAAACAGTCCAGCTCTCATCGTCCCAGAGATCTGTGATATCTTCATTTCATTCACACATTTAAATACTTCCTCAAATGTCTTTTCCCGTGGTTCTGCTGTGCATTGATGCCAGTTATGACAGACATATGATATTTTCTCGCGGGCCGGATATAATAATAATAATAATAATAATAATAATAATAATAATAATAATAATAATAATAATAATAATAATAATAATAATACAAATAATAAATTGTTTTTGTAAAGCGCCTTTCAAAACTAAAAGCAATCTCAAGGCGCTAAAAACAAACAAAAACAACACCAACAGACATAAGAGGTTAAATAGGTCATAATTGCCTTGAGTTTGACACCCGTGCAGTAAACACTGAAAGATGAGATAAATAACTTAAGCGTTTAGTTTATTTAATAAAAGAGCACCTGTTCAATGCAACACTGATACCGCTATTAGTACACGGAGACGTGTTATTCTTAAAAAATGCACGCATAAAGTTGCGTTCAAATTGATAAAATATATGGCTCTCAAGGAAATACATAAACAAATATTTGGCTTTTATGGCTCTCCCAGCCAAAAAAGGTTCCCGACCCCTGCAATAAAGGGTGATCTTAATGCCCCGGATTGCAATGATATTTTAGACCAAAGTGTTCTTCCAACTTTGTCCCTTTTCTGTCTCAACATGAATATGCCGAGCACAAACACAGCTCCATAAAGAAATGATTTCCCAGTTTGGTGTGGAAGACCTTGACTGAAGCCCATCCAGCATGATTAGGATGAACTGGACTCGACCTGATCACCCAACATCAGTGTTGGTCCTCACTAATGCTCTTGTGTCTGAATGGGAGCAAATCCCTGCAGCCATCTATCTATCTATTGTCAACTCATAACAACAAAGGTATGAATTCCCCCAAGAAAATATTTAAACAATTCAATCATGAACAAAATAAAATAGAATCATGCACATTTATGATTCATTAAATAATGATGTTACATAGAATCCGTTCAGGTGGAGAGTTTTGGAAATGCAATTGAAGGTTTTATAATAACACCTCACAACACCATTTCCTCATCATGCTCCTGTGTGGTGGCCACTGGAGATGCTCAGTCATCCCAGTCATCCCAGTCTCCGTGGCCAAACTGGATGCACCAGCATTAATGAGAGACAAAGCCCTCTTAGAAGAGGACAGGAAGGGCACCAGAGGGTGTCGTGGGAACCAGAGTGTGCACCTGCTTCGTGTTCTGGTTGTAAACAAACCCGGGGACAATTGGTGCAAGGTCAACTGGCGGCTAGAGAGAAGAAAACAGCCGACTGGGATGCTCAGTCTGCCTCATTGAAACAGCTCACAGTAGCAGAGACTGGGCTTAATGATTATAATCACTTACAGGTGCTGTGTGGTGCCTTGTAGCCGTAAATGATTGCTGCAATGTACACAAAACAACATTTTATCAGGCTATGTTATGCCAAAAGGACTTCATTTAATTACAGATGTCACATGGGGCTTGATGATGAGTCAACATTATCAGTCTGCTGAGAGTCAAGTCTCTCTGTTTGTGGTTAAAACAAAGCAGACTCACACCACATTCACACTGAGCCAATGACCTAGGAACAACCTGCTTTTGGTGTCAGTGTGGATGGTTCAACATTCACCATACAACCCAGGTGCACGGCCCTGCACATGACCAGGGTCTTACACAGGTCTGACGTTGCTTGGCTTGGGTACACATTTGTCAACGTGCATACTGTATTTTAGGCTGTTCTCCTCCATAGATTGTGTGGATGACTTCCAGCTCCTTCCCACAAGATTTTAATTAATCCATAAAAATGTAACTAATTCAAAGTTCCCACATTAAATTGCTCTACAGTGGAAGCCAAAACCACAATGAGTGTGCTGAAAAACAATTTTAAAAACTGCATTTTTTTCGATGTAAAAGACCAGTGGATGGACTTGCAGGTCCTATTTCACCAAAATTCTTAGAACAAGCCATTAAAAAAAAGACAGACTCGTTTACATCTTATGTTCCCAAATTGTTGGCCTTCTTTTTTCTCAGGCCTCTATGCCTTCACATAGTTTGAGCCGATGTTATCTCTCTGTGCAGATCCCTTGATCGTTGAGAGCAAGATATGTGATCGCAGGTCTCATATTTAGTTTGTCTCTTCTCTGGAGTATATGTCATAAGTCTTATATGATCTAAAGTCTCATGAAATCTCTCTCAGGCACTACATGATCTTGTACTGGCCCTTGGGTCCTTGTGTATTCTGCTTACAAACATGGATGCATAAATGCATGACATGCATGGTCATTCATTTAAAAAGACACATTTAAACCCTTTAAATACCCTTTGTGCACATACAGTGAGCAATTATAAACTTATGCAACACATTGTTCTATTCAATCCTCAAAAGCAGCATAAGCAGTATAAGAGACGTGCACCTCTCTTTGTGGGACATATTTCTGTCAAGGATGAGATTAAAAACAACAGAGCGTTGCATAGCTTGCTTTGGTGTTGATGGCTGAGGTCATGATGGATGTCCCAGCCTTTTATCCCCGGAAATGACATCCATATTATTTCTGCACAGTACAATTTACGGGCAATTCCGACATTCAGTGTCAGTGCAGGAAGTTGTATGATCTATATGCAGCACCACGGAAAGTACGGTGTGGAGGAGGTTTAGTGCATCTTATTTTCCGTGAGACTGGAACTCATATTAAACAATTCAGGTAACACTCCCCACCACAATGTCTGGCTGGATATTTTAATATCCATTTATTGCTCAATAAATGGAGTACAATATCTTTAACTGAGCTTTTTAACATCTCCTATAAACATCTGCTGTAACAAATCATCTGGAAAAAACACATTGGCAACATCTTTCATTCCATTCATTGTTGAGGTCACCAGACACACATTAATAATTAGGAAAGTGTGTCTTTGTGTCTGTGAATGGATTATTATAGCATGTGGATTTTATTAGGGAGCCATATTGACAGCTTGATTTGTATCTGTGTGTTTGCTTTCACAGGATTTTCACCCTCAACAGATGATTTGATTGTTAAAAGAAAATGTGAAAGTGTGTAAAAATCTTGTTTAAAGGTTTTCCAGAGTTCTTGCATGTTACTGTGGCTGCAGAGGAACTTTCCCATAAGTAATTGATTAATTCATTTCAGTATAACAGTAATTTCATAAAGGACGATATGTAGCCCATTAGTCTTTTATCTCATTTCTGTGTCACGATGTGTTGTGAAGACTAAAAAGTTCAGACACATAAACAGCCCAGCAGGAATGTATATATGTACCCAAAAAAGCAGCGAGTGCTTGGTACACTTTGTGTTCAGCTAATTAACATCCCTGTGCTAATGCCAGTGTTGTTGTTTATAGTCTGAGCCACCGACCTCATGGTTCATCTCCAGACTGAAGGCTTCATAGAACCCCCCCTTTGTACCAAGTTAATCTTTACTGTGGCACAGTAAGACTGTTTATCGTAAGCTTCGCTAATTAGATTAAAAATCAGGCGGACTCTTTGGACTGGAATGTGGACCCCGGTTTTGGTATTGAGTGCCCTTGACAGGAGATGATGTGGATTTTAAAGGGATAGTCCATCCTTTAAAATCACAAGCTTGATGGGCTTAAGACTGATTACAATTGGTATTCATGGTGACCTTTTGTGCATGTGTGGGAAAATAGTTCAAAAAGCAAAGAGTGAGGGGATTGAATTAGTTGCAGGTCATTACAAAGATCATAGCATTAATATTTGTGTTTGAAGGTTGGAACATGTAAATGAACATTTGAGATGCCACAGGATACCTGCACCACTGGCCTTACACAGCATACCGGTGTCCCAGTGTTTACACCAGCTGGCAAAGCACTGAGGATATCTTTGTTTATATTAACACGCCTGCAGATACAACAGGCCAGTGCTACTGAAACATTGACTTTAACTCTGAGGCTAACAAATGCTGAAGCCATTGTGTAACACATCTAGTGTTTTTAGCAATCCAGAGCACAATTGGGGGTTCACTTCATCACTGTCAGGGTGTGTTAGCTGTTAAAGGCTGCAGTGGTTGATCTAATAGAGTTCTCTGCAGCTCTTTTCCTCCCATTGTGCAGACATGAGTTCATGTTTGAGCCGTGTTCTTTTTGACCTGAAACTTGACTGCACTTTAGAGGTCAAAGCCAAAGACTCAAAGCTCAAAGCATGCGTTAAATACTCTGTACTCTTAATTATTAGCACTCTTAATTGTGTTGCCTGTTCTCACGCTGGTAGGTCAGCTTGGCATGAGATGCTGGACGGTCAGTTAGGCATACCAGCACATGTGATTTGACAGGAGGAGGAGGCAGCTGTTCTGATTGGCAGAATTATTCAGATTTTTCATGATAAGATGCTGACAGATGTTCCTCCTGCAGTAAAGCCTTCAAGGTAATAACTTTAGTAGCTTCTTGACTAGACAAAACATGAAGTACTAAAGTAAATCTGCCTGGAATTTCTCTGACTTCTCCAACTTAAAGCAATTTAAGCTGATGTTACTATGCAGCAGTCTGTGTTTGACTAGGGTTGAACAATGCAGCTCAGCAGGGCCGTAGGCATAGCCTCTGCTAAAGAAGTTTAATCTGCTAATCCACTCTGTTTTCATGTGGCTGTAGGATTTGTCAACCTGCTGCCTTTTCGCTTGACATGGGTCAGGATTGGCCCGGCTCTGCACACAGGAGTCCTGCCCCATATCAGACCCCCTCCCTGTATATCTGCAGTAATGGAGGGGGAAGCACACACCCCTCCACAACTTCCCCCATCACTCAGACTGCATTCCTTCACTAATGAGCCCCCACCACCTCCACCTCTACCACTCCTCCCCCATACCTTCAGCCTGCTAAAAAAACTTTCATAATTGATCAAATTGTAACAACGGAAAGTCTTTAAATAACAAACACGACCAAATCACAAATGCATTATTCAAATGTCTTACTTCACCCTTTTGTTCTGTGATGGTCATGCACTGAACATGGCTGTATATGTAACATGTGTATCATTTATTGTTATTATGTATATCATTTTTAAAGGTATACTTTTAATATTGCACTTCTATAAATGTGGATGACTCCTAAAAGAATGGTCAAAAAGTCAGGTCAGACATCCTGACTTTTGTGGGTCAAGCTCAAAAATCGCTGGAGCCTACATTTTCCATAATGCAAGGATCTTTTCATCCAAATCAGACTGTATATAAAAAGTGGACGTAGTCACTGTGACATCACCCATTGGTTTGTGGACTACAGTTTGGAAGCCTTGAGTTTGGTGTTTTGGACATCGACATCTTGTTTTTTTGGAACCAGAAGTGATCGGAGAGGGTGGAGCTAAGTACAACCGAACACTGAAGAAGACATTTTTAAGTGTTAAAATGTTACAATTAACTTTCATGAAATGAAAACACAAACTGAAAGAGTTAAAGTTCCAAGACGAAAACACGGAGAGCACCCAACATCGTGGTAGCACACTGTCAATCACAAGGTAGCCCCGCGCTAAAGCATACCCTGCCTTATCTTCTATTTTTGTTCTGACATAACCAGGAGGTGTCTATTTAAGTGGACTTTAAACCTCTGTTACATATCTTGGAAAACATCCTTACAAAGAAGGAATTATCACCATTATGGAGAGTCAGAAATTGCAAAGAGTTTGCTTTATAAGGTGAATTATATCCATCCTCAGTAAATCTTTGACCGGAGATTCTACAAATGTGTTCTCCATATTCTGAGAGTCCTAACTTCAGTCACACGAGGATAGGAACACCGCTCATTAATGCGCTGAACAACATCTCTGATAAAAGTGATACCACATGTGCTCCCATCCTGCAGAGGTCCCAAAATCTCACCGGGGAGAGATGATAGTCCAAACCTCCTCCAACACATGATCCAACAGCTCTGACTCCAAGACAACACACACACTGAACACATGAGTGATAGCCAGTGAGAAACCAAACCAGTACCATTACTGTTATGAATGTGACACAATAGGTGGGACTCAAAAGCAACAACTCAAGACAAGGTTTCAAAAGTAAAAAGGTCTTTACTCAAGATCGTTATGAATTAAAACAAAAAATCACTCACTGATGACAAACATGAACAAAACTAAACTTGATTTAGGCAATATTCTACAATAGTTTACGGATTCAAAAACACTGGCTCTCTTAGTGGTAAGACACAAGACGAACTGGCACAGGACAAAGGGAGACAAGGACTATATACACACACATACACACACACACACACACACACACACACACACACACACACACACACACACACACACACACACACACGAGGTAATGGGAAGCAGGTGGCAACAATCAAACAGGCGGGAAACCTTACAGACAGGAAGTGCTCTGAAACGAGAGGGAAAGGTAATTACAAAATAAAACAGGAAGTGCAATGACAGACAGTGCATGACGAGATGAGACATGAGTGGCTGTAACTTAACAAGTGAACAATGAGACAAGACTAAACATAGACTCTAAACTAAACATGAAACATAACATAAATACATTAACACACATGATGGGATGTTACAATTACAATAGCAATACTACAATTAAAGTACAATGTAGTACTATAGTTCTGCATAGTACTATGAAAAGGTGCATGATTATGAACATATAGTATGTATTGATACATCAGAGTCTTGTCTTTTCAGACGTTGTGGTCATTTTCAAAAAGACCAATGACCTGTGGTACAATGCAAAGGATACATCTCAAACCTTACAAATATGGAGTCTCCATGTGAGTGCAAAAAGGTCAGACAAGGTTTTATCACAGTGAGGCTTTAAAGGGGAGCTCCACTGATGTTACACATAAGAAACAGTTTCCAGGTGTTGGGGTGTATATACTGCATATGTGAAAAAGATTGTATAAAGCCTTTTGTTACTCCAGATGGAGCTGTGTGAAACCTGATAAATTGTCTTTATGGATGCACTTGAGTCAGCGTCGGTTGGGCTGAAGACTACAAATTTGAAGGTGAAAAAAATCTGGGGGTTCGAAAGAAGAGGGATTATAGACCTGTGTGGCCCGCTCTTCATCTCTGCTGCAGGCTCGAGGCTCCATTTTGAATTTAGAATATTTGCAAACAAGTGGCCATTTTGACCTAATGATGAACATTCACAGCAAACGTCATGGAAATCTGTATTCTATTTTAAAATACCTTGTAATGGACAGTGTTGGAAGGACCCTCTCGGCCATCCTTGGGTCTAGTGGGACAAACAATTATGCAAGCAGCACTATGGGTTACGACTGACATGGTTTCAGCTCTCATTTTGGTTGCTACAGTGTCAGCATTTCAACATTGGTGCAGACATTCTTATCAGAAGCAATTCAATAGTAAGATGGATAGATCAGAATCAGAAATCCTTTATTAGTCCCACAACGGGGAAATTTACATCGTTACAGCAAACAACATATGAAGTAAAGTGCCGAGCACACGATAACTAAATAAAAATAATATAAGTACAAGCGTTTGAGTAGTTTATAAAGATGAATATTGCACATGACAGTGATAATTGCACAACAGTGGTGGAATAGTCTGTTTTAGATGAAACGACAACTCTTATTTTGTGATCAGACCATAGACTGTGTATAAGAAGTGGATGCAGCCACCATGACGTCACCCATTCGGCCCAAACAGCCAGCTAGCAAGCTACAGATAGACCATGTGCTGTGTTTGTGTGACATCTCAGACTGAAGTTGAAACAGTTTTAGATCTTCCTCCCACTACACTTTCAGTTTGAACACCATTTAAAAGGACATATCTGTTGCAAAACCAACTTACAAATTTAACCTAGAAGATTTTGGTCTTTTGAACCAGCCCACCCTCCACTCTGAAAAAAGGGAAAATGGATGTTATAGACAAATTGGAGTTCTCAGCAAATGTGCAGTAAATCTGTGTCATTGAATTAATGTATGAAAGCTATCTCCACTGTATGCTAGCTTGCACTCTCATTGGGTGAGTGTGGAATGTCTTATCAGGCTGCCTTGCATTGCTTCCTGTTTATTAAGTAAGCCATGAGCATGACCTGCCAGAGCTCTTTCATCGTACATGGCAGCCAAGGAACAGCTGGTTATGCACCTGCTATGTTTGTCTATGTAGCTCTCCTCTCAATCACACCTGCTAACATGTGGTTATTTTTTAGGATCTCCCTTGCTTTTGTGTCCCTCAATAAAAATGGAGTTCTAACTCATGGAGGTCCAGCAGGGGATAGACAAATGGAATATATGACATTTTGTGGGTTTGGATAAATATAAAGTGCAATCATTAATATCCAAGTTTGGTGTGTTAAATTCGAACACAGTCCTGAATAATACCACAATAAATACATAGTTCTACTTCATGCATTGAGGAGATACTTTTGTGCCAAACTAAAAGGAAGATTATAGTGACAACACAACATTTAAAAATGGGACAATTCACATTCTGTTTTCCAGATCTTTGGGGAGACTGAGCCTGTTCGGATGACGTCAGAGGGCTCAGACTGCCGCTGTAAGTGCATCATGCGCCCTCTAAGTAAAGATGCCTGCCAGCGGCTGCGGAGCGGCAGTGTACGTGTGGAGGACTTCTACACAGTGGAGACAGTCAGCTCCGGATCTGACTGTAAGTGCTCGTGCACGGCCCCGCCATCCTCCCTCAACCCCTGTGAGAATGAGTGGAAGATGGAGAAGCTGAAGAAACAGGCCCCCGAGTTACTAAAGGTGACGAGATGAAACTTAAAGCTGCTGATGTACAACATGTATGCGATCATAGCATCTTTCTGATGGATGATGGACAGTTTTTGTTTGTACAGAAATTAGACAATTCCATTTGACATAAATTTGCATATTACATTTTTGCTTTTAATACATTTAACCATGAGGAATGTTTATTACGACTCAGAAAAACACATTCCAAAGTCCATTTTTAAGCATTAATGTCAAACATTTGCTGGTTCTATCTTCTCAAATGTAAGAATTTGCTGCTTTTCTTTTAGAGCCTAACAATAATCACACAATAAAAGTAATTTGGATCCATAAGTAAGATATAAACCAGATAAAATAATTTAAATAGTTACAACTAATACCATCAGTTAAGTCATAAGATAACAGTGTGTCTTAAAAAGAGATTTAGAAGATATTTTTAAAAAGCCACAAAGTTCTTGACAAATACCACGTTTATACCTTATTACAGTTTTGCAGTAAGAAAATAATTGTTTTAAATTTAAATGTGTTTTTAGAGGAGGAAATTAAATACGATTTTGAAAGATTAATACAAAAAGAATGTAAGGTAACACAGAATAATAAAATAAGATGTAAAAAAGTAAAAACACATTTTTCAAAGAAATTGAAATGAACACCCCAGCAGTCTAAGTACTTGTTTCATGTAGAGTGCTTGTAAAACAGAACTAAAAGAAAACTAATCAGTGAAAGGACAAGTTCCTCCAATTTGAAAGCATAAAAGGTCATTCTTCAACTCTCTGTGACCCGACTATAGTTGTGAACATGTCAGCACACCTCTAATGTTTTACAGGCAGGAGAAGCATGCTATGTACCATATGAAACAAAAGGCAGTTCCAGATGTCTGACTCCACTTTAAACTTTCGATTAAACCAATACATCTCTGAAGGAAATCATGACATTGAAAGGGGAAGGTTTAAAATCATTAAGATGGTTTCTGAATGAGCCCCAGACTGAGAACACTCAGTGTTGATGTCAATAGGTAATCAGAGCTAATGTTTCGGGAGGGCACTTAAGCTATTACTGCAGTTGAACAGAGGTACATAAAGCTGTCAGAGTTGTGTTCAGGAAACGGTGACTAACACTAGTTTTACTCCTTTTATGGCATGAATGACCAGCTCCAATCTATGGTGGACCTCCTGGAGGGAACGCTTTACAGCATGGATCTCATGAAAGTCCACTCCTACATCAACAAGGTGGTGTCTCAAATGAACACCCTAGAAGAGGTAGGCAATCAGCCACACGTCCTCATATCATTGTGATCAAAGTGTTGGCAGGGGACACATTATTGAGAGGTGTTTTTGGTGACTGCATACGAGTGTCATGTCATTAAACGGATCGTGATTGCTGTGATAATAATGATGTTATCTTGCAGACAATCAAGACAAACCTTACACGGGACAATGAATTTGTCCGAGACAGCATGGTGAGCCTCACCAACCAGTTTAAGAGATATGACAACTACACCAACGTTATGATGAGCATCAAGAAGGAGATCTCCAGCCTCAGCCTGCAGCTGCTACAGAAAGACTCATCTGAGAGAAAAGCACAGGTTAGAAGAAATACTTCCTGTGCTGTTATATACACATGGAAGCATTAGAGCAACTAGTAATTAGCTCGCCACTGGCCTGACCTGTTACAGTCTTCCCAATTATATCATTGTAATCACAACTTGGAAATAATGCATACACGCAAGACACATTTAAGAACATCTTCTCTTACTACAGCTAGAACAGTGATGTCAGCAGAAGTGCTAGTAATAATAACGATATTGGCATAATTTTTAACAGTAGTTGTAGTAGTAATAGTAGTATAAGCGTATGCATAATTTGCATGATAATATATAGTGTATTTTCTGTGCACTGAGACATTTTCAATAGAGATATCACATGGCATTTTTTAAATGTTGCGTCTCTGACACATTGAAATCCAAAGGATGCAGTGAACTCACCATCGTCGTGTCCAGGGGACGCACACAATTATTGTCCCCTGATAATGCTACATTGTGAACAACAAATCCTTGTTGAAATCATAGAAATAAACAAAAAGAAACCTCGCTGTCAGAAAATATATTCCAGTGACCAGTCACCATTTTATTACTGTGTGAGCAGATGATCCCGTGTTCAGAGTTAATCATCTCAGCAGAGACTCTTGCTCTTGCTGCAATAAGACCAATCCTTGCAACACTGATTTTGTTTCAGCAATCAAGGCTACAAACGTGGTATTGTTAACTAAACGCAAGTGGCCACTGACTAATGTTGTATTAAAAAATAGTAAGTAAATATATTTGCTGCCATTTTCTCGCGCAAAACTATTCTCAATGAGTGAAAGCAAAACGTAAAAAATCTTCTCAGAAAGAAAGAGAATAAGCATATTTCTCAAAAATATTATATTTATACAGTATAGTTTATTTACATTTTTCTGGATTGAATCACACTTTTAAATCTTCTTTTTAGATACTGAAAAAGAATATGTATAATATATTTGTAATTTGTAATATGTTTTGTAATAAAACATGAGTTTAACACACAATTTGTTAAAAAACAAACAATTTATTTGGGGTCGTCTCAAATGACCAACTGTGGATCACGGGGACTTACTACATTGAAAACGTATCAACAACACTGACAAATATAGAAGGTTTACTGGCTCAACACACCCTTTCATAAGCGTAGTCAACATATGAGACCCACAAGCCACTATTACCAAGTGTCCTGATATAACCACCATGTCATGTTTACAGCACACTAATGAAGAGAAAACCAAGGAGGCTATAAAACTACCCAACAAGAAGACCACTGCAGCCAAACTTTCACCCAAACCACCCAAAGAAAAGGTTGTAAAGCCCAAGAAAGAGGTCATTAAACCTGGGAAGCCGGCCAAGCCTGACCCTACAGCCAAAGCCAAGGTGGTTGGCCACCAGCCTGGCGTGGTGAGGGGCATCACATACTACAAGGCTGCCAAGACCGATGAGGACGAGCACAGAGGAGGTGAGAGTTTTCAGCTCTGTGTACGCTCCCAGCATAGTGGTGTGTTCATAGAAGTCCACCCTCTCTTAGGATAAAGCAAACATTGTGCTTATACTTTGGCTGAGTTTGCACTCCCATCTGTGCGTGATCCACTGTGGGTGTTGAAAATTATCCAGATTTATTTCTTCAGCAATCTAATCTAACCCCACATAACACTTTGCTGGATCAGGATCAGCCAGCAGCCATACAGTCATAGATAGATAGTCAAGGCCTTTATTAGCTGGATTTAGAGGACAATATAAAGCTTTCCTGACAATGCTGTTTCACACAAGTGTGAGATAAGGCTGTAATTGTGTTGCAAACTTGACACTGAAGCACCAGGCACTAAAACAGGGAATCCATCGCTCTGTGTTACACAAGATCTCCTCAAAAGATTTATTTTGGTGTTTTAGCAAAGATGGTGTAGTCAACGCAGGATTGGTTAGTGAGCAAAAATCCAAATCTTTTATTGACAAAATACATGGAGCTGATGGAATGCTGTCTCAAAGGAGTGCTGCTATGTCCATGACATGCCTCAGCTTCACTCCTCAAGAATGTGTGGGGACCCTCAGCATTGCAGAGAAAACATTTCCTGACTCCTTCCAATCCTCTTTAAGTCTAGTTGAGTGAATAGGTATGCTACGTTTGCACAGGGCACACGCACATAACACTGTCAGACCATGTGTTCTGCCATGTATGTAACCTCAGCGAGCCCAGCCACCCTTGTCAAATCACTGAGACCAGTCGGCTGCATTTCCATAATCTCTGGCAAAGAGCAGGATGCAGGATGGGAGGATGAAGTACGAGGAATTTGTAGCCAATCAGGATTTTGCAGATCTTGCATTACCATGTAAATAGAATCCAACTTTAAAGGGACAGTTCACCCCCAAAGTCAAAAATACATATTTGTACTCTTACCTGTAGTGCTATTTATCAATCTAGATTGTTTTAGTGTGAGTTGCTGAGTGTTGGAGATATCGGCAGTAGAGACGTCTTCCTTTTCTCCAATATAAGGGAACTTGATGGCACAGACCTTGTTGTGAGCGGTTTTAAGCAGGAACTATTTTTTTTCTACTGAATCACAGCGCAGTGATCTACTCATGGACAAGAGACTCGTGACAGAGCAAGATTTAAACATTAATGCTGTCCTCCTCGGCTGAGCTATAACGTTAGCTAGCTTCTGTGCAGTGATACAGTAAAAATATGTATTTTGATTTTGAGGTGAACTGTCCCTTTAAAAGTTATTTTAAAAGGCAAGTACAATGTTCCTTTGTTAATTTTCAAAACCTAAAAGACTATGGTATTGTTTGGAAAATAGTTTGCAGTAATGTCAAGCATAAAGGATGCTGGATGGATGCAGACGGATAGATAAACTAGCATGGACCATTATAAACTACTTAAATGTCTTCATCACAGTATCGAAATGTTTTAAAGGAGTCTTTGATCTGTGTAAAAGTAAAGTAACAAAAGGAGTACAATGTGCGTCCCATCTGCTTTACAGAACACAGATGAAAGCGACATCCATTAACTGATCTGATGATTAATCTGATATCCTCTTTCATGTAGTCTCCACATAGTCAGTAGCTACACTCAACCAGAGATACAATGGCTGTACCAGATAACAGTTTCTTGGGTTTGGTGTGTAAATGTGTTATATATAATTGCAGGTACAATTTAAAACTTCTTAATCACCTTAAAAGATTTAATGGCTCTCTGAAACCTCCTACTGTTGATTGTGAAAAACTTCCGAGGATATTGTTTCTACTCCCTAATCAGGTCCATGTGATCAGTGTACGCGTCTCAGGAAAATGCACTGCTTATTTAGCACTGCTGTGATCTGCCCACATCTGTGTGGCAGCTCAGGACATCAGAGTATGAGGACCAGAAGGAGAGCAGACTCTCCCTCTGCTGACATTAAATTGATTCAGCCTGCTGTCTTTTATTTAAAAAATGTAAGCAGACCACAAGTGACTATAGAAAACAGAAACAAAACAAACATCTTTTCATTTGAAGAGCCGTTATATTAGCAACAGTACTGGTAGAGATAAGATAGATAGATAGATAGATACTTTATTTATCCCGAGGGAAATTCAGGCATCCAGTATCTTAAAACATTTACACAATTAAGTAAAACTTTATATTTCTGCATGTGGCAGAGCTCAGAGTTGTGCTGGAAGTCAGAGGTGTAGATGGTGAACAAGACAGGGGAGAGTACCGTCCCCTGTGGCTCTCCAGTGCTGCTGACCACAGTGTCGGACGCGTAGCCTTTCAGCCTGACGTACTGTGGTCTCTCTGTGAGGTAGTCCGTGATCCATCTCACCAGATGTGAGTCCATCCTCATCTCTGTTAGCTTAGCTCTCAGGACTAGGGGCTGGATGGTGTGGGTGACTCCATCCTCTATCTGTTACATAGGGCTTACTCTCATCTGGACAAGGGGAGTGGTGTTAAAGGCGCTGGAGAAATCAAAGAACATCATTCTCACCGCGCCACTCCCCTTGTCCAGATGAGACTAAGCCCTATGTAACAGATAGAGGATGGAGTCATCCTCTATCCATCCATCTTCGCCTGGTATACGAGCTGCAGAGGATCTTGTGCATGGTGGACCTGGGGTCTGAGGTGATGGAGCAGCAGCCGCTCCATGGTCTTCATCATGTGTGATGTCAGTGTAATCGGCCGGAAATCACCTGGTTCCCTAGGGTGTTTCTTTTTGGGGACAGGGATGAGACATGAAGTCTTCCAGAGTACTGGGACCCTCCCCAGCCGCAAGCTCAAGTTGAACATACACCGAAGGGGCTCCCCGAGTTCAGCAGAACAGGCCTTTAGCATCCTTGGACACACTCCGTCTGGGCCAGCCGCTTTACTGGGACGCAGTCTTTTCAGCTCTCTGCTCACCTGATCTTTAGGTGATGGTGGGGGGAGGGGTGTTACATTATCCATGGTGATGATGGGGGGGAGGGTGGTTGCAAAGTCCCTGGAGGCAGCCTGGGTGTCGGTGTTGGGGGAGGTAAGGGCAGGGGCGGGGGTGTGTAGGGAGGTGCTGGGTGGGCAGCTCCTGGCTATCAAACCTGTAGTAGAACAGGTTGAGCTGGTTTGCTTTCACAGCATCCCCTTCTGTTGTGTTGTTGTCCTTCTTCTTGCAGCCTGTGATGGTTTTCATGCCTTCCAGAGCTCCCTCGTGTTGTTGTCCCGCAGCTTCTGCTCTACTTTCCTTGTATATTCCTCCTTTGCCTCTCTCAGTTGAACCTTGAGCTCCCCCTGCACACGCTTCAGCTCTTCCAGGTCTCCCTCCTTGAATGCCCTCTTCTTCCTGTTAAAGAGCCTACGAAATTATATTTTGTCAGTGTTATTGTCCTTGGTATATGATAGAGGTTGCATATCTATTGTGAAATATGCCATATATATATTTTTAATATTGATGTATTCGTAATAAATCACGATCATAACAGCATAAAAATGACTTCCTAACAACAATCGATCACTGCGATGGCGATGACGTCACAAGTAGAATACAGCCGCCGCCAGTGTTCATCTGCGTTACAGCCGCCGCCAGTGTTCGTCTGCGTTACAGCCGCCGCCAGTGTTCGTCTGCGTTGAAGCGTCCAGCAAAGACTGCTGTCAATTATTACGAGAAAGAACGGACAACAATCGATCGTCAAGGATAATTGTGAAGCGATGTGTTGTATGGGGATGTGGGGCCGTCTCTAGCTTTCTGTGGCCAAAAGATGATAAAATGTTGCGTTTATGGACAAGACAAGTGCGTCAATGAAACCGACGATTTGTGGGCAGCACTTTGAGAGATCGTGTTTCGAACAAACTATGCTCGCCAAGGAAATGAGATTCAAAAAGAATTTAAAACCGAACGTAGATGCTGTGCCTACAATACTGCCGAGACCCCAGCTAGCTCAATCCAGCATGCCGATTCAAACACGTCCGCCGGTGCAGAGTCCTCCACCAAAGAGACGACGAAATGCATTCGCCAAAAGGGAGAGAGCAAAGGTAAGCCGTGCTACTTGTTTACTGTATTTATTGTTTCAAGCATAAAGCCATAATCGGCCTAGGCCTACTGTATGTAACGAGTTTACATACAAATGTGAACTGTAATGTAAATGTTTCCTAAATTTCCCTCGGGATGAATAAAGTATCTATCTATCTATCTATCTATCTATCTACACCAGGCCCTAGCCCTGTGTGTTATTGTTTGTAGTATTAATAACTTTAGCTAATTACACTTCATTAGGTTAATTAAGTATAGATTCAATATTTATTACAGGCTTCCCCATTTTATTTTGTAGTTTGAGTAAAAGCGTGAGTCTATTTAACTTTTAACGATCACCCTATTATTACATAGGTATTGAAACATTGATGAATGAAGCCACTGACAGAACTGAGGATACCTGTATGATCAGCGACCATCTATTGGACATCCACACTGGGGAGGAAGCTGTGTGTACACCAGTAAGTATACAGACTGTACGTCATCTGTACATTACAGTTGTAGTACCAGTAGACCTGCACATGACGCGTTAAACATACAATCACCACATGCATGTACATAATTCATATATTTGTTTAATTTGATATTATTGCTCTCTCAATCAATTCAACCACATCTTTTATTATGAATGTTATTAGATATGTTCTTTACGCAGACATGTATAAATGCAATACAATTTCAAACTGGTTTGAAAGATTTATGAGTAAAGTTGTGTTTTGTACATTTCAGACATGTCAGAAAGAAATTGCTGTGCAGACGGATCCCCCTCCACGGACACACCACAAGTCCATGCAGGCGCGACCACATGTCAGGTCAGCTGGTTCCAATCCAAGTTGGTTGTTCCAAATGTCAGCATCATAATATATATATATATATATATATATATACACACACATACATACATACATGCATATTATATATAATGCTTGATTATAAAATGTCTGTTTTGCAGAGTATGTTACTGAACTCTTGACCGAGACTCAATGTTTTGTGCCAAGACAATGTTGATGAGGAACCTTTGGAAGTCCCAGCTCCACTCAGCAGTCGGTGGAAGAACCAAACAAGAGGGATGCTGTTGTGCTGTATAGAAGCAGATTCAATCACTAAACTGACATTGTGTTTTGTTATTGACTCTAATAAAGTGCTGATACTTGAACGACGTGTAGTTGTCAGATGGAAACGTAGTACAGATCTTTTGAATGGCACATGATGGCATTCTGTGGTTCTTACCAAGTATTCCCCAACAAAATCTCACCGGCGGTATGCCACATAGCGATACATTCTGTAACATACAAGATAATACATGTCAATGGTAATCACTTCAACCTTATTTGTTTATTTATCTATGTATTCTGTAACTTTGCCAGAGTGACCTTTCGACTTCCCAAAAATACATCAAAGTTTCTGAGCTCTACACATTTGTGCACACAAGTAACTTCCTCATTACATGGTTGATCACCTGCTTGTTGTCTGTCCCTCTTCGAATACCTTTGGTAGGCTGTCTGCAACACCCAAACATCGAGACACTTTGATTGGAATCCTGGGTGATCTGTTATGCAGGTTATGTTTGCACCATGTCCCTCAAATTCATTGAATTCCTCCATGACATCATTTTCTTGGCAGCAGCTCTTCAATTGCTTCCATAATTGTACAGTTTTCACATGTACACCTAATTGTACAAAAGAACAATGATAAGGACATGTACACAATATGCAATATCCAGAAAAAAGGCCAATATTAACGTCATCTTAATTTTCATACTATTTATATGCCTGTGTTTGACGACAGGCATACACAGTTTGTCTGTTTGTTAGCTAATAGCTAATGCTTTATATACAGCCTCGTAATATATGACGTTTGACATCAGACACAACGATAGAACCTCAACCGCAGAAACTTATCAAGTTATCAAGCTTTAGTTTTAGTTTAGCTTTAAAGTCGATGTGTCCAAGTAGAGAAATAATTGAATATTTAGGGATCGAGCAATTTGCGGACAACTAATCGGGTTCCATAACAATTCAAGGAAACCAAGCTATTGACTCGCTAGCAAGCTATCGATATCTTGCGATCTATTTACGATCGAGGATAATGTTACGTTTTATTATAATGTATTTACTGTATTTATTGAGAAGTTCTATGATCTAAATCCACGACACCGGCATCCTCTTCAATAAACTCCTCTTCTTGAAGGTGCAACGTGTGCCGACTCACTGTCACTCGATTCTGTCGAAATATCCGAGCCAGAGTCCGACATCGCCACGTCTGCCGTGCTGTCTGTGTATACTGGTGGACTGTTTTCTACTTGTGACGTCAGAACACGGCGTCGGGTGTTTCCGGTAGCGGCAATGTAAACATCGGTGGTCGACATACTAAATCATGATTTATTAAATACTGCGATCATTGTTGAAATATTATTTTTTTATTTGATGCATTTTCATATGTTACTTTTTATTTAGTTTGGGTCTATTCTTTATTGTGAAAAGTAGTTGTCAATGAATATTGTCTTTCATGTTTTTCATTGACAAAATTAACACTCACTGTTAGACAAAGTACTTCATTTCAAACATACTGAGACCATGACACTCTCCATTGAAAGCCATAGATAATAAATCATTATATAGATAATTAGATAATGCAATCATATTAGATTGCAGCTGTCATTACATTCTCAAGCATTTTTGTTAAAAGCAAAACACGGCCTGAGTCCTCTCTGTAAAGAAACCAGTTTAAGCTCACAGACAGCAGAACAGGCTGGGTTAGGAAGGAAAGAGGACAAAAAGGTTCAGAGAAGAGGAAATTAGTTATTGTTCTCTGTGTTCCGCACAAAGCGCACCATAATATGTCTCCTGCTGTTGAGGAGCAATAGACTGCACTGTACTGTAAATAATAGGTTTAAAAAAACTTTTTTTTAAAACAATAAAATATCCCCACACACTACGGGATGATACTGCCCTAATGTAACCATGACCTAACAAGAACAATAAGTAAGTTGTTACCACTCTCCTCTATCACTACTCAGGACTGCCTGACATGGTTTGGCCATCTGCTGTATTTTGAATGAAATCTAGTTTTTTAGAATCTTAAATTTCTTCTCTATCTTTTTGCCTGATTGCCCACTCTCCACCAGACCATCCTGCCAAAGTATACACAGTCCATCACATCACAGAAAACCAGTCAAAGAATGGAGGAGCTGAAATGATCCTGGAAACCATGGAGGCCACTGTGGCTGAACGCATTGCATCCACTGCTGTTCCCACAACTACAACTACTACCACCACCACAACTGCTGCCACCACAACTACTGCCACTACTACACCCACTACTATCATCACACAAAGTACAACAACATCTGAGAGACCAGCTCCGACCATTGTGCTGGTGCTGGACAACTCCAACAACAACAGTCGGCCCACTCTCCACAGAGCAGGTATGTGCTAAATACCCCTCTATGACTAAGCTCAGTATGTTGTTGACTGCAATGGCAGAGGCCAATTTAGCAGCAGAAGTAGGTTAAGTCTGTCAAGAAATGTATGAGCATACAATTGATTTCAGCCCATTTTAAAGTAATTATCTCATGTACGTATTGAATGTTCTGCTTGTTTCTTCCAGGGAAGATCCTATACTGTGAAGGGACTCTAGCATCCATTGACCAGCCAGAGAAGCAGCACAGTTATGGGCGCAATGAGGGAGCCTGGATGAAGGATCCCCTGGCTAAAGACTCCAAAATCTACGTCACAAACTATTACTATGGCAACAACTTGGTGGAGTTCCGCAATGTGGACAACTTCAAGCAAGGTGTGCTTCATTTAGGTCTTTTTACAAAGCCCCATTGGCCCACCATAAAGCTTCCTTCACATGATCATCAGTAAAACCGCTCTGCGCTGGCTGTGCCGTTGCTTTCCTATGGAGAATATTGAGCACTACTGAGTGCTATGCTCAAAGTTTGAATTATTAACATGTTGGCCTTGGTTGCAGCTGACATTTCAAAGCACAACCCATGAGATTAACTGAGCTGAGTATTAGCTGAGTATGTGACGTAGCCATTTTTGATCTGCCATCTGCTCTATGCCCTACCTCACGATTACCAAAAAACAAATGTCTTATCAAATAAAGACAGCTTAATCCATGTTTATGTTTCATGCCAGGGATTAACAGAAGTCCCGCCATAGATACCTAAAACTACCTAAGGTTTGGATTCTTAGTTCTGTGTCAGATTTCACCCACGCAACGCTAGGCGAATGTATTGTACATGATCCTCTTTTAATTTCCCTTCACAAAACTGGAGTTACATTCCGGTAACCTCTAAATTGCTTTGTCTCATTACTGAATACACCACTCTGGTACAATGTTCATTGACACACTTTGACCAATCTATTCTTGGGCTGTTGTAGTCTTGTCGTAGAGTTACATTTTTGAGGGGGCGGACGACAGCTACGATATGGCCTATGTTTTCTAACTGTGAGGCAAGTTTAAGGGAGGGGGGGAGCAGAGGGAGAGACATGAGGCAAATATATTGCATGAGTCAGCGGTGGCAGTCACACACAGCTCATGGAGGCAAGTAACTTTAAGTGGCAAAATTAAATGTATTTTTATTCAAGAGCATTGCAGCCTGAAACTATGGAAGTAAGGGAGGAAGGTATCTTGATATTTTTGAGGGGGGGTTCCCCTACCCTACACCATAGGTTAGAAGTCAATGCACGTGGCTATGGTATAACCCTTAAACGCACAACCTTAAACCTTTAGTCTGAAGTGCACATTATCCTTTCCGAGTTTTTTATAGACACAAAGATCCGGGTTGCAAGTGCATTCACTGTCTGCGTCTGCATTCTATTTGGTGTTTATCAAGGCCTTTTGAGAATTAAATATACTTACAGGTACATTTCCTTGGTCAAAGGTCAAGGATAACCTTATTATTTTACATAGCTAAACAGACTAAATGTTTACTCCTCCACCCTTAACTATAATTTACAGAATATACTTTTGTCAATTATATAGCAGTTATCCTTCAGCCTTATAACCCACAGGATGTCATGATACAGACAGAGGTCTGTATCATGACATCCTGTGGGCTTGAACCTTTACAGAGACCTGGTGGGACAGCTACAATACAATTTGGTCCCTCTGACTCGCTCTATTTTGCTTGCTCACAAAACTGTGTAGATCAATTTGTACTCAGAATATTGCACAAACTCAAAAACTCCTGTGTAACCCCATGTAATCCACTTAGAACAACACCATTAGGACATGACTAAGCAATGGAACATTTGCTATCAAGCCAAGCAGACTGACACATATCTTCCCTTTTACATCTTCTTCATCATCTAACTCAAAACACCCTTATTGTCCCAACACAGTGGTCTAACCCTAGTATCAGCCTATAGTTGTGTTTTCTTTAAAAACATTGATGAAATTGATTCGTGTTGATTATCCAATGAGCTCTGTGAGACTGATGAGATCTGTGGAATGCAGGTCTTAGTTGATTCATGGCTCCAGTGGGTGGGAAAATCACCTTCCACATCCAAATCAACTGAGGAATTGGATTACACTATCTAAGAGAGTTAAGATGATCTCCCCTCGTAGGACTTGGCTTGTTGATCTAGATGTGTTTGGACAATGGGATTTCTAAATGCACTTACATGTGAGGCATCCTGCAGTGCGGTGAGCTCACAGCTGTGTGCGGATGACTAGGTATTTGGAGTTGCTGTGATGCCTGCTGTTCCCTGACATGTGCTCTGGCCTTTCCTTTGAACTGGGCACAGCGGAGAGGGATTAATAGTGTGGGCTGGCTTTATGGATGGGGATGGGGCTGGTGGGGGTGGGCGGGTTCTATTGCACATTGTTTTTGTCCTTCACTGGGATTTCCATTTATTATCATTATCTAAATCAGACTTCCTGAGGTTGGAAGGTTAGGATAGCAGATAGGATGTGATTAGAAAATTACACCTACAGTACACAACGTGTTTGTTCAGGAGTGAACTCCTGAGCCAACTGTGTCACTGCCACATGAAGCCAGTGTGTACACAGTCTGGCATTGTAAAAACATTGTCATTGGTGTTATGAAGGGCATAATATCAGCTTTGCACACACATTGCTGAATGTATCCCACTCATAATAAGGAGAGTCTATAAAAATACACAACAGCACAGCAGAGGGGTCTTAAACATCCTGAAGGGGTTTTCTTTAAAGGTCCAAACTGTAATTCCGAGCCGTCAGCCAGTCAGTTAGTTCATTAGAGCAGACTGCTGAAACTCTGAGAGTCTAAATATCTCTGCTGTCTTATAATCTTCACGTGGAGCTCAGATATCTGTGTTTACTGTGGCACTGGGGGCTGTACGCTGTACGCTCCAAAATAGTCATTTAGATTCCCGTATATTGGACCTGCATTGATAGCTACATAAATCATTAAGTACAATAAGATTAGAAATTCATTATGTCAAACTTTTGAGAAGTGTCGACATACACCAGTTGGTATGTAACTGGCAATTGAGTAAGTTTTATCATAAGAATTTTGAACAGATGCTTAAAATGACCGCAGTATTGATTGAGGTTTTCTGCCTTATAACTGTCAAAGTCTGTTGACATTTTCTTTACATTAAACAGTCTCTAAACACTGCCATAGCCTATAGCGCGTTACGTTTAGTGTTTACAGAATGTAATGTATGTCATTGTGTTAATTGGACATATGACATTGTCTCATATCGATTGCAGGCCCCTGATTTGAATCGAATCAAACGGTATTGTGGCAGAATTTATGATATAAGCAAATATTGTATTGTTGTCCAAAGAATCAATATATTATCGAATTGTGATGAAACTTATGATTTACACTCCTACTGACAAGGTAACTAACTAGGTACAGGAAGTTGACTTGACAGTTTGGCGTAAGAGGGATGACAAAGGCGTAAGAGGGGAATGGAAGAGAAGTAGGATGGGAAGATAGTAAATACAGTCTGACTTTTCTTGGAGCCAAAATGGAGCAGCCACTTGTGATCACAGACACTTCCACATTGGCAGTTATTTGCCGTGGTGGAGCCAGTTGCAACAGAGGTGAAACAGTGGACCATTTTGTGCAATAGAATGTGTTCATTTGCAGATGAGTATTCACCCATGTTTTCTAATAAGTAATGTAATATTCTTGCTTATTGTAGGTCGATGGAGTAACCTCTTCAAACTGCCTTACAACTGGATAGGCACAGGCCACGTGGTTTATAATGGAGCCTTCTACTACAACAGAGCCTTCACCAAGAACATCATCAAGTATGATCTGAGGATGCGATATGTGGCGGCGTGGACACTGCTGCATGACGTGGTTTACGAGGACACTACCCCCTGGAAATGGAGGGGCCACTCGGACATTGACTTTGCAGTGGATGAAAGCGGCTTGTGGGTGATCTACCCTTCCGTGGACTACGACTACAACCAGCAAGAGGTGATTGTCATCAGTAAACTGGATCCCGGAGACCTGTCCTTGAAAAAGGAAACAACCTGGAGGACAGGTCTCAAGCGGAACTCCTACGGAAACTGCTTCATCATCTGTGGTGTCTTGTACGCCGTCAATGTGTACAACCAAAAGGAAGGTGAGGTCAATTATGCTTATGACACTCACACCAACACTGAAGCCATCCCACGCCTGTCCTTCACCAATGAGTACTCCTTCACCACCCAGATTGACTACAACCCCAAGGAGAAAGTTTTGTATGCCTGGGACAATGGCCATCAGCTCACATATCGAGTAAACTTTGTTGAGCAGTGAGCACAGCCAGTTTATAATAGAAAGATGCTCAGTATTTGACAGCATAGAAGCAGCCATATTGGACTCAGGACAAAGGATGAACCTACACCAGCCTTCCAGTACCAATGCACGCCATTCAAACACCTGACCTCAAAGTGTACCAAACATACATGCCTCAGAATTGTATTTGGATGTAAACGTACATTATGTCAATAGAATGGACAACGAACAGTGAAAATAATCTCACAGGTTGAGTTAAAGCTCATTAGGCAGATCTTATGCAAACATAGATATTTCTTTATATGTTCATTTATGAAATGTCAGCAGGCTGGCTAACTAGCTGACAAATAGATAGCTATAAATGGTTAGTTTAAAATGGGCATAGCATGCATTACATCGTGTGTCGAGGTGGATTTTGATTCCAATTTCTTACAGCAGAGTCACTAAGCGAAAACTATAGACAGCAGGAATCATAACCGTGACCAACAACTTTAAACGTACATTTGGGCACATCAGCCCATCAGTTTTCAAATCACTGATGTGCCCAAATGTACGTTTAATGTTGTTGGTCACGGTTATGATTCCTGCTGTCTATAGTTTCATCAAAACAGACATAAATATTTAATAGTTTTCAAAATTGCTACCAAGATGCATATTAAAGAAGTGAAATAACCAGAGTCATTGAGAGTATATCGTCCTGGGGAAAGAGAGGAGAGTTAATTCGGAGACACTTACAGTATGTCAAGAAATTGTAAGTGCAAATGCTCTTTAAGGAAGCATCCATGCAGCAACGATCTCCCCTGAAATAAACACCTAAATGGACTCTAAATCTTAGGGAAGTCAATGGTATGAAACCTTATAACCTACATTTGGGCTGTTGGGCAGCAGCAAATCGTCTTGGCAGTTCTGACCTTCAAGGAAAGGAGAGTCCAAAATGGAGGAAGCGATCTAACTTATTAGCACAAAATAGGCATGGATTTTAGACAGTTATTTGACAAGAGTCGATAGTATCTCTCTTGAATTTATTGGTCTGTTAGTAACTAAGAGCTGTTGTGACCATGATTGTGACCATGATTGTGATTGTCTTCATAGCAAGTTAGACAGCAAATACTGTATCTTGCCAGCAACAGAGTCCTGCGAGTAGTCACTATGTCATCAAGGCTCTAGCATTGCTGATTCCATGAGGACATGTGGATGAATGTCCCTGTGCCACTTTCAGGTGTGTTTGGGCCTTAATAGCGTGTCAGATTGTAATGGCTGCAGTGTACATCTGCATGAATATGATTGAATATTATTAGTCATATGGCAGCCAATAAGCTGATGAATAGGGTAGTGATGGTGAAGCATTAATGAAACAGCTAATGCCGATCAGCTAATGCGAGTGTGACTTCAGTGCCCAACCTCAACGCTGTGCTTTATTTTTTTTATTTTTTTTATTTTTTTATTTTTTTATCGAAGCTAGAATCTAGTCGGATGAAATGCAGTGTAAGAAATGAGCATTTACCTTCAGTATTCAGTTGTTTTTCTGTCACTTGGTTTGAACTTTAAAGTTTTAAGTTAAGATAACCTAACTCACTAGCTAACGTAGCACCACTATCAGGTTTCCTAACTTTATTTTTTGCCTTTAAAGTAGGCATCAAATGTTTCTACACAGCTAGTGATCCAGCTCTCCACTCCCCAACTTTTAACTCAACCAATGAGATTATTTCTGCCTCCAGAGTAGTTCTCCATCTGAGATATCAACTATTTTTTCACTTGCCCATCTACTCCATCCGATCACAAAGCACTGATCATGAATCTGCTTTGATTATTATTCCGGCCTCATGAGGCTTCCTGTCTCTTTACCATTGATGTTGTTTTGAGGGATGTGTTGAATATAATATGAACTCCAAAAACAAGACGGTGTACACATGTTTCTAAGCTTAAGATTGTTTTATATTTACATGAATTATTTTGGCAATATGATAAAACTCTTTTTTTATTTCCATTTATCTTGTTGAATTTTTATGTTTTTGTATTAACATATGCAGCTTTCATCATTGTTAATAGCATTTGCATAACCACTACATTTGTTTTAATTACTGAATATTTTACATTTTCATCTCAATGGAAATTTATAACCGTGATCAGTCATGCTAATTCAAAAGGTGCACTGTACCATTAGCTGCCCCATCTTCAATAATAGACACCATAAACCATAAATGTTTTTATTTTTGACAATGACTTACAGTACTGTGTGAGGCACATAATAGGAATGGTAAGATTTAAGTCACATGAGGTAACTCTTACTGCATAAATAGTGTGGTCTTGTACAGGATTAATGATTCACAACCAAAGTATTTAGATTGTTCTTGAATTATCAGGAGTGCTTTGTTAAAAATATTCATAAAAAGGCATGCTGATTGCAATAAAGTCATTTGTTCAATTGCAACTTTATTTATACACAAATAATAATGTCATGAAATGTAACAACACTTGAAACCAGCTGTGTGTGTGTCTGTTCTATGAGAAGAAAATTCCATTCTAAAAGTCTGTATAAGCCTTACAGTATAAATCAATCCACAGTGACCCAGTAAATGCTATGGGATAGCAGGACTCGCCTTGCCCACCTCGTGTTGAAAGGATGATGACTCAGATCTTCTGATTTCTGGATTACAAAGCTCTCATGAGCTGTGTTTAGTTCTGGGGTAAAGGTCGCTATGCGCTGCTTGATTTCAGTCCCAAAATACACTAAAAGGAGCAGCATTGGGTCATGGTAAAAAGGGCATGGCTGATGATGATTTGTTGGCTGGGAATTAAAATTTTGAACTTTAGCTCCCAGTCATGCAATTCTGGAGGGAGACATTGAAATATACTAAGAGCTGAATAGTGGGTGTGGTAGGTCTACGCACGTGGTCCTCATTTAAGAAGATCTCAGTGCACCATGTTATTTTTTGCACCCACATAATGAGGTTCATTAATGAGTTCAAGACCACGCCGTAGGTTTGATGAACGCAGCACTAATGGTGTGTCCAATCATGAACTCTGTCACGAAATGTTGACATGTTGTTGTAATGGAACAATGATGTCCACGCTAGCCGTGGTGATGAACACTGACATCTCACATGACCTATGCTTCTTCAGTTCCTGTGCCTCATGGCACACACAAAGGCTCTCCTGTTGCTGAATCAGGACTCAACTTGATCCTGTTCACATCAGCAGGGCCTCTTGTTTCATCACCATCACATACTCATCATGTACCGTCATGTCCTCACAGTGCCTGGGATGTAAAGCCTTTGTCCCCATGTTACATACCACTGTGAAGCCAGTAACTGCACTATTGAGCCACATCATTCGTGTTCAAGAAGTAATTGGGTTAATGTAGGAAGAGGCTCTCCTTAAAGACCCCCTGAAAGGCCTCAGCAATACTGAGGACTGTTTCTCTCCATAAGGGGATCTTCCATCGCATGATCAACCCACATATACAGATACACACTGCAACAATTCATCAGGACCTCTGTGTTTTAATGTAATGTATAAATGTATCTGTACTGCCTTCATTTGTGAGGTAAAAGAAGCATCCCAACTTTCGTAGATATAAATGAGGGATTGAAACCTAAATTTAGATTTGATCAAATGTTATTGAACCCCAACCTGATAGTGACTTAAAACACAACACTTAGGACATGGGACTTGATTTGCCACTTCTTGGAGCTGACTCGGAACTTGACTCAGATTGAGAATAATTTGTTACTTGCAAAACACTCACCCAGCCTGTCCCACCGCTGCAAGAATAATTCTAAATCAAATCAAATCATATCAAATGTATTTATACAGCCCAATATCACAAATAACACATTTGTCTCACTGGGCTTTACAGTCTGTACAGGATACGACACCCTCTGTCCTTATACCCTCGCATCGCACAAGGAAAAACTTCCTAAAAGAAACCCCATAATTAAAGGGGGAAAAAATGGAAGAAACCTCAGGGAGAGCAACTGAGGAGGGATCCCTCTCCCAGGACGGACAGATGCGCAATAGATGTCGTGTGTACAGGATGAACAACATAGTAAAAATACAACATTTGACAGAAATTATGTTGTGTTAAAAAAAGAGAAAGTTTGGATGAATCCAGGAAAATGTCAAAAAGGCTTCCCGGTGTCCAGCAGGACCAGGGTACTAAAGAGTTGAAACACAATACAAAAAATGACACAATGACTGACATGGCATAAATTTCTGCCATCAATCATACTGCAGCTCTCTTTCTTACATATGCTTTAAGAGGTTGATGAAAACGTTTCAAAAAAAGTCTAAAGCACTGCAGTTTTTCACATGGATCTTATATAGAATAGCAGGATCCCGTCTGGTTTAAATCTTGAACTCTCCTCAATAACATATTGCAAACCCATTAGTGCACACATTGAAGTATGTGTACACGGAAATGGGGCTTGTGACAGTTCTAGAGTTGTGCTGAACAGAATGTAGAGAACTTCAACGTGACTTTAATTAAGACCCTTTGGACTATTTCCTGTAGCAGTCACTTAAGAGAATGAGTTGGCTGAACAGGATGTAAGAGCAGAGCAAAGACAGCAAACATGCAGCACCATCCTTTTCAAACTTATGCTTGATCAACCTTCAGTCAATCCACTAAGCTTTACGGAATCTCATGTGTAAAATAACGCCTGGGGGTCTGATACTCAATAACAATCCAATTAGGAAGGGCTTTCCTCTGAGCGTGTCTTTGGGAGCTGACACACACTCAATAATGGCTCATTTTCTTTGCAGAAGGGGTTTTCCTGAAGTTTAGGCTAGGGACCGAGGAGCACACCAAAGAAGCCCTTTGTACGAGATACAATGGAGGCCTTTAGAAATTATGGAGAAGTGGTTGTGCCAGGACCTCACATCAAGAGTTTGCAGCAGAGCAACAGACAAAGATGCTCAAAACACCCACAGATTATGGCATGTGCAAGAGACAACACTCTCAAGGGCATAAACAAAAGTCAAACAAAGAATATTTATGAAGGTGGAATATTTTTCCAAAACATCCATAAATCATCTTGCCCTTGCTTTACTTTGTAAATATTTCAGATAAGATAATGAGTAACAGGTAGTAACAGGCAAATATATACAGCCTTAAATAAAACACCGAATGGAATATAATAGGTCTTTCCAAAATAGATAGAAGATTAATGTTTTGGCAAGGAAGGGCGCTCCATCTGTTTGCTATGGTGACAGAAAAAATAAATCTGTCAACAAACAGGAACAATAGAGCTGCTGCAGCTGGATGTATATTCCTCAGTGCTAAAGATGAAATTAATAGAATTATAAATGGGAGGGTAAACCAAGCGTCAAGCAATACAGTCGATCCATTCAAACAAAGCTGCTTTACAGTGTTAACTACAGTCAGAGCCTTGCTCACACTGCTGCTGCAAAGTGGTGAGTGTATGTGTCCTTCAGATTTTTCCAAATAGACCTCTCTGGAACTATCAACATTCTGGCTCTTGTCTGTCATATTTTGTTTAGTTTGTGTTCCATATACTTCTATGCTCTTTATTAGTTGTTATTCAGATATACACCCCCTTATGTGATGGCAATTTAACATACTTCATGTGTCTCAACGTCTAATGTCTGAATAAGCACTCAAGACACTTTTACATTAAAGTCACGACGACAATCTTAGGTTGGAGCAAGTATAAGAACCCTTTCAACACAGCACAAGTCTGAATTATGACATCATAATAATAACGCAAAGACTGCAGTAATACAACGTGCATGGAGAGAATTTCATCCATCAAATCAAATCAAATCAAATTTATTTGTATAGCCCAATATCACAAATTATACATTTGTCTCAGTGTGCTTTACAGACTGTACAGGTTACGACACCCTCTGTCCTTAGACCCTCGCATCGCACAAGGAAAAACTTCCTAAAAGAAACCCCAAAATTAAAGGGGGAAAAATGGAAGAAACCTCAGGGAGAGCAACTGAGGAGGGATCCCTCTCCCAGGACGGACAGACGTGCAATAGATGTCGTGTGTACAGGATAAACAACATAGTACAAATACAACATTTGACAGAAATTATGTTGTGTTGAAAAAAGAGAAAGTATGGATGAATCCAGGAAAATGTCAATAAGGCTTCCTGGTGTCCAGCAGGACCAGGGCGCAGCAGGCGCAGCAGGCGCAGCAGGCGCAGCAGGCGCAGCAGGCGCAGCAGGCGCAGCAGGCGCAGCAGGCGCAGCCACGATTTCTGATCCTGACGTAAACTTTATCAGTGGCAACCTGCCACATGAGAGACAGAAACTCCAGGGATGATGACCCGGATGATGAGTTAGTAACATACATTTACATAAATGTATACAGATAGAGAGGGAGAAGAAGAGAGAGGGAGGGGAGGAGAGAGGAAGGGAGGGGAGGAGAGAGGAAGAGAAGGAAGAGAGCAGGGAGGTGTCCCCCTGCAGTCTAAGCCTATAGCAGCATAACTAGGGGCTGATCCAGGGCAAACCTGAGCCAGCCCTAACTATAAGCTTTATCAAAAAGGAAAGTCTTTAGCCTACTCTTAAATGTGGAGAGGGTGTCTGCCTCCCGAACACAAACTGGAAGCTGGTTCCACTGGAGAGGAGCTTGATAGCTGAAGGCTCTGGCTCCCATTGTACTCTTAGAGACTCTAGGAACCACAAGTAACCCTGCAGTCTGGGAGCGTAATGCTCTAGTTGGTTTATAAGGTACTATGAGAACTTTAAGATATGCTGGAGCCTGACCATTAATTGCTTTGTAAGTCAGGAGAAGGATTTTGAATTCTATTCTGTATTTTACCGGGAGCCAGTGCAGAGCAGCTAATACAGGAGTAATATGATCCCGTTTCCTTGTTCTTGTCAATACACGTGTCGCTGCATTTTGGATCAACTGAAGAGTCTTAAGCAACTTTTTGGGACAACCTGATAACAATGAGTTGCAGTAATCCAGCCTTGAAGTAACAAATGCATGGACTAGTTTTTCTGCATCATTTTGAGACAGGATGTGTCTTATTTTTGCAATGTTACGTAGATGAAAGAAGGCAGTCTTTGAGATTTGTTTTATGTGGGAGTTAAACGACAGATCTTGATCAAAGATGACGCCAAGATTCCTTACAGTGGTGCTGGAGGCCAAATTAATGCCATCCAGAGCTTCTATGTCATTAGAAAATGCGGTTCGGAGGCGTTTAGGGCCAAGTATAATAACTTCAGTTTTGCCCGTGTTTAACATCAAAAACTTGCTAGACATCCAAGTTTTTATGTCCTTAAGGCATGCTTGAAGTTTAGCCAATTGATTGGTTTCATCTGGTTTAATTGATAGATATAATTGGGTATCATCCGCATAGCAATGAAAGTTTATAGAGTGGTTCCTTATAATATTGCCCAAAGGAAGCATATATAAGGTGAATAGAATCGGTCCAAGTACAGAACCCTGCGGAAAACCAAGACTGACTTTGGCTGTCATGGAGGATTTATCGTTAACAAGTACAAACTGAGATCGCTCAGATAAATAGGACTTGAACCAGCTTAGTGCGGTTCCTTTTATGCCAACACAATGTTCCAGTCTCTGTAGTAGAATGTCATGATCAACAGTGTCGAAAGCAGCACTGAGGTCTAACAAGACAAGAACAGAGACAAGTCCTTTGTCTGATGCCAATAGAAGGTCATTGGTAACTTTCACCAGTGCCAGTCTCTGTGCTATGATGAACTCTAAATCCAGATTGAAAAACCTCAAATATACTATTATTATGTAAAAAATCACATAACTGTTTTGCAACTGCTTTCTCAAGGATATTGGATGTTGGATTAGATATTGGCCTATAGTTGGCTAAAACCTCTGGATCAAGACCAGGCTTTTTAAGAAGTGGTTTTATTACAGCTACTTTAAAGGATTGTGGTACGTAGCCAGATAATAGAGACAGGTTGATCATATTTAATAACGAGGTGTTAATTAAGGGTAAAACTTCTTTAAACAGTTTAGTTGGAATCGGGTCTAAAAGACAGGTTGATGGCTTAGACGATGAGATTGTTGAAGTTAGTTGGTTAAGGTTGATTGGAGTAAAACAGTCTAGATATATTTCAGGAGTTACAGATGTTTATAAAATTCCGGCGGTTGAAGTTAAGTCATTACCAATTGAGGTCAGGAGGAGATTAATTTTGTCTCTAATAATTATAATTTTATCGTTAAAGAAGCTCATGAAGTTGTCACTACTGAGAGATATAGGAACAGAAGGCTCTGTAGAGCTGTGACTCTCTGTCAGCCTGGCTACAGTGCTGAAAAGAAACCTGGGGTTGTTCTTATTTTCTTCTATTAAGGAAGAGTAATAAGCTGCTCTGGCATTACGGAGAGCCTTCTTATACGTTTTAAGATGCTCTAACCAGACTAAACGAGATTCTTCCAATTTAGTGGAACGCCATTTACTTTCAAGATTTCTCGACTTTTGTTTTAGTTTGCGGATTTGTAAATTAAGCCATGGAGCTTTCTTTTTCTGTTTTATGATCTTCTTATTTGAGGAGCGACAGAGTCGAGTGTTATTCGCAGTGAGGCTGCAGCGCTATCAACAAGATGATTTTTTTGGGAGGGACTAAAGTTAGCATTGGAGTCCTCCTGTTTTATTGATATTGAGTCCTGGTATTGAATTGAGTGCTGATGGAATCACTTCCTTAAATTTAGTCACAGCACTTTCAGATAAACATCGAGCGTAGGATATTTTGTCTACTGGCTTGTAGTCCAGTAACAGGACTTCAAAAGTTATTAAAAAATGGTCTGATAAAAGAGGATTATGTGGACACACTCCATATCCTGTTCACCAGATTAAGATCACTGCAATACATTTCTCACAATAGTAGGCCTATCATCTCCTATGCTCAAAGAAAACAAAATCACTGTAATAAACAATTAAACTTGAGACTATTTACCATTGTTAGGGAGATTCTTATTGTGTCTTTCTTTCCACAATTGTTATTCATGCATTCATTCTTTATTTTTTCTGGGTTGTGTTCAATTTAATATTCCCCCATTTGCTCTGTTATTACTGTTTTGTTTTTTTGTGCTCTAGCAGTAACCCGTCTTCCGCAGAGCAAGGATTCATCATCTCTCTCCAAAAGAACTGAAACTGTAACGACTCATTTAGGCCCAGACAGAGACAGAAACATGGAGTTCACCAGAGTGAAATCCCCTTTGAAAAAAATCTACAAATTACTTCCAGACCACATTCATACTGGCAACACCTTCTATTCTTATTTTTGAAGAAAGAAAAAAAAGAACAAATATATAGAAAGCTATCTAGCCTATATATATTTCTCTGGGCTCAGCATGAAAGGGGGAGAACTGGAATGTGTCGAAATGGGTAACCTGATGGTGGGTGTTGTGGAGGGAGCAGGGGTGTACTGGTCTTGCTTTCAGGCCAACAACAATGTACTGCAGGGTTCAGAGAGTGAATGCAATCCACTCACCACACAGTCCATCACAACAGCTGTCCTTGGCTGGAATTATAGCACCAGAGCGACTTCAGCCTCAGCCAACCCTGCCAGTCGTCACACTGTCCCACCCAAAACCAGATGCCAGCTCCAATGAGGCCAAATATCAACACCACTTTGCAGCTGTTGGGGGTTGAAGGAGTGTTGAGGTGTCGCCTCATCGGAAACAGGATTAATTTGTTCTAAATGTCAGAAAAGTCTTCACAGCTGTCGAAGAACTGATTCTGTTAAACAGGGGGTATCCCAGAAACAAGGCACAACAATTAAAGCTGGCCTTATTGTGGAAAGCCTTACTTCACTTAACATTAAAAACTGATTAAGGTTTAAGTCATTTCACAAAAACAACTCTGTCCTAACACGATCCGTCTAATGCATGCCATGCATGAATCATTTCTTTAATTCAGTTCAAAGATTCGTAGTCACTGACAGTCACTTTTTTTGCTAAACTAAGCAGATACATCAAATCAAATCAAATCAAATCAAATCAAATTTATTTGTATAGCCCAATATCACAAATTATACATTTGTCTCAGTGTGCTTTACAGACTGTACAGGTTACGACACCCTCTGTCCTTAGACCCTCGCATCGCACAAGGAAAAACTTCCTAAAAGAAACCCCAAAATTAAAGGGGGAAAAATGGAAGAAACCTCAGGGAGAGCAACTGAGGAGGGATCCCTCTCCCAGGACAGACAGACGTGCAATAGATGTCGTGTGTACAGGATAAACAACATAGTACAAATACAACATTTGACAGAAATGATGTTGTGTTGGAAAAAAAAATAGAAAGTATGGATGAATCCAGGAAAATGTCAATAAGGCTTCCCGGTGTCCAGCAGGACCAGGTCAGCAGGCGCTGTCACGATTCATGATCCTGACGTAAACTTTATGATGATACCCCGGATGGTGAGTTAGTAACATACATAAATGCATACAGATAGAGATGGAGAAGAAGAGAGGGAGGGGAGGAGAGAGGAAGAGAAGGAAGAGAGCAGGGAGGTGTCCCCCGGCAGTCTAAGCCTATAGCAGCATAACTAGGGGCTGATCCAGGACAAACCTGAGCCAGCCCTAACTATAAGCTTTATCAAAAAGGAAAGTCTTTAGCCTACTCTTAAATGTGGAGAGTGTGTCTGCCTCCCGAACACAAACTGGAAGCTGGTTCCACTGGAGAGGAGCTTGATAGCTGAAGGCTCTGGCTCCCATTGTACTCTTAGAGACTCTAGGAACCACAAGTAACCCTGCAGTCTGGGAGCGTAATGCTCTAGTTGGTTTATAAGGTACTATGAGATCTTTAAGATATGCTGGAGCCTGACCATTAATTGATTTGTAAGTCAGGAGAAGGATTTTGAATTCTATTCTGTATTTTACCGGGAGCCAGTGCAGTGCAGCTAATACAAGAGTAATATGATCCCGTTTCCTTGTTCTTGTCAATACACGTGCTGCTGCATTTTGGATCAACTGAAGAGTCTTAAGCGTAATCCAGCCTTGAAGTAACAAATGCATGGACTAGTTTTTCTGCATCATTTTGAGACAGGATGTGTCTTATTTTTGCAATGTTACGTAGATGAAAGAAGGCAGTCCTTGAGATTTGTTTTATGTGGGAGTTAAACGACAGATCTTGATCAAAGATAACGCCAAGATTCCTTACAGTGGTGCTGGAGGCCAAGTTAATGCCATCCAGAGCTTCTATGTCATTAGAAAATACGTTTCGGAGGCATTTAGGGCCAAGTATAATAACTTCAGTTTTGTCTGTGTTTAACATCAAAAAGTTGCTAGACATCCAAGTTTTTATGTCCTTAAGGCATGCTTGAAGTTTAGCCAATTGATTGGTTTCATCTGGTTTAATTGATAGATATAATTGGGTATCATCCGCATAACAATGAAATTTTATAGAGTGGTTCCTTATAATATTGCCCAAAGGAAGCATATATAAGGTGAATAGAATCGGTCCAAGTACAGAACCCTGCGGAACTCCAAGACTGACTTTGGCTGTCATGGAGGATTTATCGTTAACAAGTACGAATTGAGATCGCTCAGATAAATAGGACTTGAACCAGCTTAGTGCGGTTCCTTTTATGCCAACACAATGTTCCAGTTTCTGTAGTTTCAACAGTGTCGAAAGCAGCACTGAGGTCTAACAAGACAAGAACAGAGACAAGTCCTTTGTCTGATGCCAATAGAAGGTCATTGGTAACTTTCACCAGTGCCGTCTCTGTGCTATGATGAACTCTAAATCCAGATTGAAAAACCTCAAATAAACTATTACCATCAAAAGTCACCATTCAAATATACTCTAGTACAGGGGTAGCCAACGCGGTGCCCGTGGCACTTGGTCGCCCGCAGAGACTACATGAGTCGCCCGCAGGGCATGTTCTAAAAATAGCACTAGTCACCATGAAGCTCCGTCTAAAATGTATATGTAATTGTTTGTCTGTTTTTTTTAAATTAATAACACTTTAATTATTCTTTATTTTAAAATGACAATATTGAAAATAGAATTTTAAAAACAAAAAGGTTTTATGTATATATGGACTCTGACCCTGTCTGGAGTCAGAGTTGCGCAAGCTAAATCTCCATTTCCCTTTTTGCTCAGACAAGCTAGCGGGAGCAGCTACGATGCGGCGCTAGGTGTTTACGCTAAACATGGCAGAAAAGCAAAAGAAAACTAACTATTTTCACAATGATTGGGAGGAAGAATTATTTTTTACAACAATTAAAGTGTGTATGTCTCATTTGCGGGGCGAAGGCAAAGCGGCACATTGTGGAGACACTTCGGTACGTGTCACAAAGCTACCATGCTAACTAACTAACTAACTACCACCTGCAGCACTGCGGGCAGAACAAGCCGTGAGTTAAAGGCAGCTTTGGGCAGCAGCATCTCTTTTCATGAGGCCGGTGAACAAGTCACAGAAAGCATCGGAAGCTTAATTTAGAGCTGCACATTATTTTAAATAAAGAACAAGAAAGCCTTTTCGGACGGAGAGGTCTTAAAAGGTGCAATGATGTTATTGAAAACACTGTTCTAAGATGAGAAGAAATGTTCTGATGTGATCTCCAGTCACATACATGAATATTTATTATGATTATTATTATTAATGACAATATTATTAAAGGTGAACCGTGCAATTGTATTATTCAGGAAGTTTGTATCAAACAAGTAGCCCTTCGTATTATTCAGTACCCTTGAAGTAGCTCTCAGTATCAAAAAGGTTAGTGACCCCTGCTCTAGTAGATACGTCAGTATGTGAACGCATCACTGTTCAGATGACGTTCAGCACTGATTCACTTCAGAAGTACATTCAATCTGTTGCTAATCCGAGTTGTCATGTTCAGTTCTGTATAACAAACAGCCTATACAACACTGTACATAAGTTTAACAGCTCAGCAGCCCATTATTGACAACCGAGTTGTCCGATTGTGATTGTTTATGTGGCTTTCAAAGTCCTTTTATAAGCTTTTAAAAGGAAGTAACATACTGTGAATCACAGCTAAACTGACAACTCCACCAGTGAGGAGCTCAGTGAGGTGATTCAGTATAGTCAGTACATTAATAATATTATGGAGCAATTTCACTCAGGCTTCAGGTCACGTCACAGCACGGAGTCAGCTCTACTTAAAGTCTCCAATGACCTACTGCTGTCTCTTGACTAAAGTAAATGCTAATCCTATTGGACTTTAGCTCAGCCTTCGATACAGTTGACCGTTCCATTCTCCTGAACCATCTCGAGCACCAGGTCGCGTATCCAGGGTAGCGACTTCCAGTGGTTTTCCAGTGGGCCCATCCTCCCTTTAGACTCTGTCTTCCAAAAATACAATATCTCCTGCAATTGCTATGCAGATGACACCCAGCGATACATCCCATTAGAACCTGGTGATAATAATAAGAACACAGTAAGGGCCCTCCTTGACTGTCTCCAGGGTGGGAAATACTGGATGGCAAAAAACTGCTGTCAATTAAATGATAGTAAGACTGAAGTGGTCTTATTTCGTCCCTCCAACTCAATCGTGGGTCTAGGTAATCACTTAGGGCCTGTGGTGCCTTACCCTCATGCCCAAGCCAGAAATCTTGGTGTCATTTCTCGATCCAGCTTTAAAATTTGACAAGCAAATTAACACTGTTACAAATGGTTGCTTTTAATAAAATAAAATAAAAATCATAATAATAGGAAACTAAGAAATAAAGTAAACGGTTTCTCTCATTTAATGGCTTGAAGATTATCACAAATGCTTTAATTTTCTCTCAGATGGATTACTGCAATTCTCTATATTTTGGAATTAGCCAGTCATCCTTGTCTAGTGCAGAATGTTGCTTTCAGACTACAAACCGGTAACAGGCATAGGGACAGCACCTGTACTGGTGTCCCTGCATACCAGTCAAGTTTGGAACTGAGTTTAAGGTTCTATTATTTTTTTGCCAAGCTTTACTTGGCCTGGCGCTCCAGTACATCTTTGAGCTCCCTGCCCCCTTACAACCCCGGATCGCTCAGATCCTCAGGCCAGCTGCTCCTTGCCGTCCACTCCATTGATGCTAAGGGTAATGGTGACTGTGCATCCGCAGTAGCCGCCCCAAGGCTTTAGAACAATTCCGATCAAGTGTTCGCCCTCTGTAGACACATTGAAGGCTAAACTTAAGACACACATTTAGTTTTTAGGCCATCTGTTCTTTTACTTATTTATTTGTGTACGAGATAACACTGATTGTTTTTAAATATGCTTTATTAATAAACTTAATTTGATTTTATTTGATGATGCTATTACAGAAATGTAATCAAAATAAATCTGATCAATATACCCTAAAGCTACAAATACGTATATGCTATCACTGTATCTAGGCCTACTACTGTTATTATTATTTTTGTCTGTTACCACTGCTGCTGTTGGTACTGACACCCAACTGCTTGTGATGGTTTTAATGCATTTGTAAAGCTTTCTAAGGCTGCAAGCTGTTATACAACATGCTTTAATGCCTTTAAACAAGCAAACTGTTCTATTAATATATGAGACTGTCACATAACGTCTGATGATTCTGTAGAAATCCAGAGAACCACTCCTGACTTTTCAGCACCATTTTAGGGAAACTGTTTCCTCTGAATTTTGTATTTGTAACTGTGCAGAAAGTGAATGTCATTTTGCAAAAGGCTTTGATCTAGGCTTTTGTTGATGGTTCCACGCAATCCCAGACATACTTGACATTCAGCACAAAGCCAGTTTCTCCCCTGGCCTTGAGGAATGCTGGCTGTGTGACAGCAGCCTGAATCTAGGATAATAAAGAATGTGACCATTGTAGGGATGGTCAGATCTTCTGCATGCATCACAGACAGCTGTTGTCTGGAGGCTAAAGGCTGTGACATATTTCTCCTGCATTCACACACACTGGCTTTATTCATCTGACAATACTAGAGGGGACTTCTGGAAGGGATCTGGGCAGCATTTCAATCATTAAGATGACGAGAAATGTTTGAAGGTTAAAGAGTGTTCAGCACTATCTACCCCACAGCCTGACTTGAACAACATATCCTACAACAGAAAATACTGCAGCAGTCAGGTTTCCTTTCAGTGTGTCCTTTGACCTGAATCTGATGTGTTCTTGGATGAGTTTAGACTGGTGATCCTCTGCCACATTTTAAGAGGTGACGGAAGCTGTTATCATGTCTCCCATGAGAGAGATAGCAGCATGACAGGAGTCACACAATGCAACACATTCAACACTTGCATTGATTTAATCAACCAAGAAATCATTTAAATCATGAGAGACAAACAAATGAAGCAAAGATCATGTTTATGATAACAAAATGATATGTGAGGATAAAGTCTTGACAGAAAGTCCTTGGCGCTTAGACTCTATAGAGAGATTTGTAATCGAGGGGCGTCTTGCCTGAGCAGCAGCAAAATAAATTCCCCCTGTGGAGTCTACATACTGGTGTTGGTGATTCTGCTGAGACTGGTAAACTGATGGAGCTGATGCATCTGCAAAGACGGGCAGTGATTGTACTTATTGTAAGCGGCAGCATGAATGAACTAGAGGTAGGGAGAGAGACATATTTAAAAAGAAACAGCAACAAGATGATAGGCTAACAATAGGTGTGTCGCAGTGCTATATGATAGATGAGACCAGTGGATGTGAACAGCTGATATATTGACAGCCCAAGACAATGGCAGCAGGAAAACTATAAGTGTGCATGCATGAGAGGAGTGAAAGGGCAGGATATTTAAGAAACTAACTACAGGCCTCACCATGCAAAATAATAGTATTCCTGACTGAACCTAAGCTAGAGATTCATTATACATGCAGTATATTATATTAAAACTGATTAACTTCTATAACACATTACCATTATGGATTCCATTTCACCCAGGTGGATTATCAGAGTTGCATCCTATGTTCAGCATTATACTATACATTATTTATAGTGGAAACAGACCGTTGCTGTCCTCTCCTATTAATATTTTCCTTCATACAGTGATACATGTCGTGTTTTTAAAAAAAAAGGTTTCAGTGCATCGCTGGGTGGCGTTGAGTCAGTAGGGGACGTATCCTCCTGATGTTGTACAGAGTTCTCTAAAGAGTTGCAGAATTGAGAGGCTGCCAGTCCATCACAGCTAACACACATACAACCAAACCCATTCCCAACTATGGGCAGTTTTTAGATCTTTCAATAAACCTAACCTTGCCTGTGTTTGCACTAGGATAGGAAAACACGCAAAGTCAAAATCCTTCCAGCCAGGTAATGTTTACCATAGTGATACTGTCACCCTTAAAGTGTTGAAAATGACCCATATTTGAAGAGTGACACGACTCAGAGCATGGTCACTGTTGACAGCAAATGTGATGCATTGAGGCCAACTGCTGCTTAATTCAAGTCCTCCCTAATGTCAGAAGGGGAAAACCCTGTGTAATCCCCTCGTGCTGGTTCACACTGACACCATCCAGCAGTGTGGATCAGTTTCAGCACTGTATGAGGTTTGGCATTTTTAATGCCCTCAATGCCTCCAGGTCCATAGAGACTTGTCAAAAAATTCAACACCTAATGCTGCCTCTCACAGATGTCCAATTACCAGCGCTCGAAGTGTGGAGCTGACAAAAGACAGCTCAGGGAACCAACCATGTTGTGAAACATGAAGTGTGGTACAGTACAGCCTTATACTGACTCATGCATTGTTTAATGGAGACTGATGTATATCATAGCCACTCTTGCACCATGGTCCAAAGTGAATCACTGTTTACTTTTATCATCATCTGTGCTCAAGATGTGGTTAATCTAATTAGTAGGGAATGTATTTGACACTCAGCATACACATATGGAGCATTGTGAAAAACAAAAGGGGATCATATCTCTGCCCTTTTACAGGTGGCCTTGTGCAATGACCTAAGAGAACAAGTATTCGGAACAAAAGAAAGCAGTCAATGGTCATCTTCATGTTGAGGTCTTAAAGAATCCTCACAGTTTACAAACCACTGCAAAATTCCCGCTGTCATCTCATATGCACAGCTCCAGTTCTTTGAATAAAAGTGAACAGTAATTCTACCTCTAGAGACAAGGGAAAGGAATAAAGACGCCCAGACTTCCGGCGCGGCAGTGATTTCACCCATGAGGTTGGCGATGCCAAGCATATCAATGACAGGAATCCAGTCTCTGTATACTGCTGTCCCAAGAGACAGGGATCATGTGGCGGATCCCAGCACGCTGAATGATAAAGAGTCAAATATGAAAGTAGATTTACTGCCAGATGTTGGCAAAGCATGCTTCATTTCACTTGTAAAACAGAGAGGAAAGCAGAGTGAGCATGAAAGCATGAATAATTCCGGGACATTCTTTCTGGGGAATTGCCTGAGTTGCCTTCTGGACAAAACGGCAGTGGATACTGTAGAGCAGTGATTTTCAACCACTGTGCCAGTGTGCCATGGGAAATTATCCAACTTTTCTTTATTTTTATTTTTATTTATTTTTTTCTTCGACAGCACTCATACCGGAGCTCCGACAATTTTGAGGTACAGCAGTATAAAGTCATTGAAAGTAGCCCTGACTTTAGCAAATGCAACGTTATATGAATATTGATACATCACTTATTATAATTCAGTAATATTATATACATTATTTTGAAATGGGAACTTTGTACTTTGTACAAATGGCTACTTTCCTTCTCTATTCACTGGCAATATATGTTAAAAATCATTGTCTGTATGTCTATGAGCATCCAAGAGGATGAAAATATAATATATATTTATACAATAAAGATAAAATGGTTATTGCTTTGGGGGGTTGGTTAGTGTAGACTAAGACATTCAGCAGACTGAAGCTTCTTTTTTATCCATCCATCCATCGTCTACCGCTTATCCGGGGTGGGGTAAGCTCAAGCTCAAGCTCAAGTAAGGAACCCCAAACATCCCTTCTCCAGGCCACATCCGCCAGCTCCGACTGGGGGATCCCGAGGCGTTCCCAGGCCAGTGAGGAGATATAATCTCTCCACCGAGTCCTGGGTCTTGTCCGGGGTCTCCTCCCAGCTGGATGTGCCTGGAACACCTCCCTAGGGAGGGGCCCAGGTGGCATCCTTACTAGATGCCCGAACCACCTCAACTGGCTCCTTTCAACGCAAAGGAGCAGCAGCTCTACTAGTCTCTCACGGATGGCTGAACTTCTCACCCTATCTCTAAGGGAGATACCAGCCACCCATCTGAGAAAACCCATTTTGGTCGCTTGTACATCTCGTTCTTTCGGTCATGACCCAGCCTTCATGACCATAGGTGAGGGTAGGAATGAAGATCGACCGGTAGATCGAGAGCTTTGCCTTCTGGCTCAGCTCTCTTTTCGTGCGGTAAAGTGACTGCAGTACCGCCCCCGCTGCTCTGATTCTCCGGTCAATCACTCGCTCCATCATCCCCTCACTCGCGATCAAGACCCCGAGGTACTTGAACTCCGTCACTTGGGGTAAAGGCTCATTCCCTACCCGGAGTAGGCAATCCACCGGTTTCCTGCTGAGACCCATGGCCTCAGATTTTGAGGTGCTGATCCTCATCCCAACCGCTTCACACTCGGCTGCGAACCGATCCAGTGACTGTTGAAGGTCACAGACCGATCTGGTCCCCCTTTTTGAATAGGGTAACCACCACCCCGGTCTGACACCCCCTAGGCACTATCCCAGACTTCCACGCAATGTTGACGAGGCGTGTCAATCAAGACAGCCCCTCAACACCCAAGCCTTCAGCATTTCTGGATGGATATCATCAACCCTTTGCCACTGTGAAGTTGTTTGACTACCTCAGTGACTTCCATCAGGGAAATTGACAATGATCCCCCATCAGCTTCCAGCTCTGCCTCTACCATAGTCCATGACCGTGTCAGTCGGATTCAAGAGTTTCTCAAAGTGCTCCTTCCACTGCCCGATAACCTTCTTTGTCGAAGTCAGCAGTGTCCCATCCTTGCTGTACACAGCTTGGATGGTTCCCCACTTCCACCTTCTGAGGTTACGGATGGTTTTCCTGAAGCACCTTGGTGCCGACCGAAAGTCCTTCTCTATAGCTTCTCCGAACTTCTCCCACAGCCGCTGCTTTGCCTCTGCCATGACAGAGGCTGCGGCCCTTCGAGTCCGTCGCTACCCTGCAACTGTTTCCGGAGTCCTCCCGGATAACATAACCCGGAAGGACTCCTTCTTCAGTCGGACGGCTTCCCTGACCACCGGGTCCACCACGGTGTTCAAGGGTTACCGCCCCTTGAGGCACCTAAGACCTTGAGACCACAATTCATCACCGCAGTTTCAGCAATAGAGTTTTTGAACATCGCCCTCTCAGGTTCAATGCCCCCAACCTCCACAGGGATGTCCGAAAAGCTCCGCCGGAGGTGTGAGTTGAAGATCTCCCGGACAGGGACTTCCTCCAGACATTCCCAGTTCACCCGCACTCCCCGTTTGGGCTTACCAGGTCTGTCCAGAGTCTTCCCCAACCCCTTGATCCAACTCACCACCAGATGGTGATCAGTTGACAGCTACGCCCCTCTCTTCACCCGAGTGTCCAAAACATGCGTCACAAAATCACAAAATCGATGATTGACTTTTGGCCAAGGGTGCTATGGTACCACGTACACTTATGAGCATCCTTATGTTCAAACATGGTGTTTGTAATGGCCATTCCATGACTAGCACAGAAGTCCAACAACAAACCACCGTTCAGGTTTAGATCAGGGAGGCCGTTCCTCCCAATCACGCCTCTCCAGGTGTCTCCATCATTTTCCACGTGTGCATTGAAGTCTCCCAGCAAGACTACGGAGTCTCCTACTGGAGCCCCCTGCAGGGCTCCATTCAGGGTCTCCAAGAAGGCCGAATACTCCAAACTGTGGTTTGGGGCATAGGCACAAACAACAGTCAGAGTTTTCCCCCCGTAACCCGAAGGCGTAGGGAAGCTACCCTCTCGTCCACCGGGGTGAACTCCAATGTAGCGGCACTCAGCCGGGTACTTGTGAGTATGCTTGGAGAGGTTTTTTGCGCTACTCGCTGAAATCCCTGTGTTCTTGGAGAACACCATCCAATGTGATACAAGTGCGTACTGCGCAAAACTCAGGAATACAGATTTACTCCTCGACCTGGCCTTCCTTGTGGACATTACATCACATCTTAATCGCCTGAATATGCAGTTACAGGGAAAATGCCAAACCGTGTCGGATCTAGATGCGCACATGAACGCATTTCTTACTAAACTGGCTCTGTTTAAAGAAGGATTTTCATCCAACCATCCTAATTTGGCACACTTCCCCTCATGTGAAGAGATGCGCAAAGATGGCCCCCGAATGTACGCAGATGACACTCAACTGATTCTGTCTTTTTACCAGATCTGATACCCAGGTGGAGGCACAGATCTAGGCTTGTCTGGCTGATATCTCTCAGTGAGTGGCTGCACATCACGTGAAACTCAACCTTCATAAGACTGAGCTCCTTTTCCTTCCGGGGAAGGGCTCTCCCGTCCAAGACCTTACCATCAACATCGGCATCTCTGTTGTTTCCCTGACTTGAACTGCAAGGAATCTGGGTGTGACACTGGACGACCAACTGTCCTTCAGTGCTAACATCGCAGAAACACTCTTTAAAACATCAGAAGGATGGGTCCCCTACTAACTCAGAAAGCGATGCAGGTTCTTGTCCAGGTTCTTTTCATCTCACGCCTTGACTACTGCAACTCCCTCCTGGCCAGACTGCCTACATGTGCCATCCGACCTCTACAGCTCATCCAGAATGCAGCAGCCCGACTGGTCTTCAACCTACCCAAGTTCTCTCACACTACACCGCTTCTCTGCTCCCTTCACTCGTTACTAGTGGCAGCCCAAAGCACGTTCACTTCGCTTGCTTTGCATTGGACAATCGGCTCGCTACTCCCTCACTGCAAGTGGGACCCAGATTCCCCTTAAACAAAACCTGCCTGTTTGCTATCCTGGCTCCAAAATGGTTGACTCCACTTCACTGCCAGATTGTACATTGTACATTGTACATCATGCAAGTCTTTCCAGCGCTCTTCCCTAAACAGATCTCTCGTTGCCGACCCTGCCTGCCCCTGACCAGCCTGCTTTGCCTGTTTCCTGGCCAAGCCTGTTTTGGACCTGTCTGCCTCGCCTGTTTCCCGACCCGGACCGGATTCCTTTAACCTGCCTTGCCTGTTTCCCGACCCTCTGCCCGGCCCCGACTTACCCCTCGCCTGCCTATTGGTTTGTCCTTGTGGATTATTATCATCCCGCTGTGGATCTGTTGACTCTCCTATAAGCTGCTCCTGACTACCAATAAAAGTCATTACCGATTATCCTTGGTTTCCTGTGTGCTGCACTTGGGTCCACCATCGACTTGTTGTGACACCTGTTTTGACTGCATCTCAACGAAAAAAACGTTTTTTGTATGTTGCACTTATATTGGTTTGGCTTATTTGTAGCTAATGGTTGAATTTGTATTCTATTGTTTCTGTATGTTGCACTTACATGTGTTTGATTTATTTGAAGCTATTGTTCTGTACTTAAAGGATTGTACCTATTTGAAGCTAATGTACTTGCAAGGTTCTTGCTGTTCGGTGTCATATCCTCATGATTGTTTGCACTTTCACTGTCACTGTCAATCAAACCAAACCCACACAGTCCTGATGAAACAGGTATATTTATGACTGTCACACTCAAATAAAACTCAAGATATACATCTTTTTTTTTTTTTTTTTACTTTGATTGTTGTACATTTAGTCACAAATATACAATGTTATAGAAAAACGATCATAATCAAGTTTTCATGGTCTTAAGAATCCTTGAGATTTATCATTCTGATCTGTGGTGTTTTTTGGTATATAAATAAGTAGTGTAACATCTAATTTCATCTTAGAAAATACTGTTTATGACAAAGAAACAATATCAACAACAATAAAATATTAATTAAGGGAAACAAGAAATTATCGTTTCAAAATCCCTTTTGGTTTGTTTGAGGCAAAGTAGTAAAATACATGTTTAGCAATTCTAGCACATTTCAAACTCTGCTTTTCAGGCGTGGGTATGTTTCTTCCAATAGCAGTTGCATTGATGCTGTTTTGTATATTATCCAAATGCACAAGCATCAGGGTCACTTGATTCAGCAGCAACTCGAATTCAGCCAGAGCAAACCCCAGCACTGGCAGTCACAGCAGGCTGTTGGTGCGTTGGGTCTAACCTTTGTAACGGCAGCAACAAAATACAAATGATATTACAAGACATTTGTCCTCATTTCAGAAGATATCACTGCAACACAATACACAGGCATCTTTTACATAACTTTGCAACCTCTTCACCTCTTCATTTACTTGAATAACATGGCTGTTGGGTGAAACCTTGTGTCTCTAAAATGGCAGCTTCTCAGGAACTCAGAACAATATCCTTAGTACAATACAATGCATTTTACAGAATCTTATCCAAAGGGGTTTCAATAGAATTTATAAATCAACTAATGCTCAATTCAACCAGAAAAAGTGTGAAACCCTTCAAGGAAGCCAAATTATAAAAAATACCATAATTGGAGATACAGGGCTTTTTCATGACAACAGAAGTGTCTACACGGAGGTGTCAGAGCCAAACTACGGTGTGTATGCTGTCATCATAACAGAGACATTCTCAATGTAATGTTCTGTGGGACCTTTTCTTCACATGGTGTTTATATTCGTGTTTGGTTGCTCGACCTTGTTCATCATGAGTCACAACACACACATACACACACACACACACACACACACACACACACACACACACACTGTGCTTTTCTCAGAGTACTTCAGACTGGATTGGTTGTACAGTAATGAATGTCTAATGTTAAAAGGGCTTGTAGTGTTTCCACTTTCCACATCTAATAAGTCTAAATGCTGTTAATAACCCAGCATGAGTCAACAATGACATGCAGGCCAGATGATCTCAGTCAACAGGCCTGTTTCACTGGAAATGCCCTCAACCCAGTCCAACTTTTGATCAGCTGACTAACACATTAAAGCAACTAAACATGTGTTTCTTGTGAAAGTGACAAGGTCATTGGACACCTAAAACATCAACATGTCATTGAAATGTTTAACCAATCCCTTCATGCTGGTTGAGGCAGCTGTGTCTTCCACTGGGTCGGCCGAGCTTGTAAACACCAGTTGTGTTTGTGTCTTTTCATTGGCATTATTACACCACATGCACTTATTTCCAGTAGCTTCTGTAAGTTGTTTGACACTTTCAAGCTGGGATATTACAAAAGAAAAGTAACATTAGCCATTATTTATCTGGCCTGTATTGTCTCAAGTGTAAATACAGAAGAAGAGTCCTGGTGGCCTGGTGGCCAAGAGATAGTGACAATGTAATCTCAACATCTCCCATTGTACAGAGGATAACATGAACAAAAAGTTACGTGTCTAGAAAAGTGGGAATTTAAATATTTAGAATTCCATGACAACTGGGCACCTCCATCGCCAAAAACCAAAACATTGAGCTGAAAGACACTAACTGTCACGGTCCCATCTGTATCCCTAGTGTTTTCCTGTCCATGTTTTCCCTGTCTCTTTGTGTGTGTGTGTGTGTGTGTGTGTGTGTGTGTGTGTGTGTGTGTGTGTGTGTGTGTGTGTGTGTGTGTGCGTGTGCGTGTGTGTGTGTGTGTGTATGTGGCATGGGCTCGGCCAAAGACTTCAGCAGCTGATCTCATTCAACCCATCAACTCCAATCTGCTCACCTGTCTACAATCAACTCATCCCAGCACAGTTTATCTACCCCGTGAGGCTCTCACTAACCAGGGTGTTCTCGTGGGTCGCCATGACCAAGCACTCCGTGAGGTAATGAACAATATTCAATCACTATCTACCAACATGGCACAGCTGGGACATCAGCTGAGCCTGGTTTCCACTCACCTCACGCCTTCTGCTACGACCAACCCTCTGGAGACTTTACCCTCTCCAGTCCGGCCTCATCCCCCAGCACGTGAGCCTAACATTCCCACTCCCAATCGTTATTCAGGAGACTTAGGGACATGTAGGGTTTTTTTTGTTACAGTGTTCGCTAGTCTTTGAGCAGCAGCCCGCTACATATGTTTGTGACAGGCCCAAGATAAGTTACATTATTGGGCTACTCACTGATAGCGCTCTAGCCTGGGGTTCAGCTATATGGAAGGGTCAGGGTCCTCTTTGTTTTTCAATCCCAGAGTTTTTATTGGAGATGAGAAAAGTGTTTGATCACCCGGTCAGCGGTAGGGAGGCGTCACAATGTCTTCTTGCCTTACGACAAGGGTCCCGTAGTGTAGCCGAGTTTTCAGTTGAGTTTCGTACACTAGCAGCTGAGGCCGGTTGGAATGACTCTGCTCTCCAGGGAGTTTTTCGTACAGGGTTAGAGGATGCTGTTAAGGATGAGTTAGTGGTGAGGGGCGAGTCTGCCAGCTTGGACGACTTTGTGTCGTTAGCCATAAGATTGGACAACCGTCTTAGGGAACGACTCAGGGAAAGGGCTAGTCGGTCCTCAGGGTTGTCTTCTTCTCAGGTAGTTCCTCCTTCTCCAGCTAGACTCAGTGCAGATCTTGTTGTTTACCCTAATACCAACCAGGTAGCCTCCTCTTCCCACCTATCTTCTGTGGAGCCAATGCAACTAGGCAGAGCCCGACTCACTCCCGAGGAACGTCTCAGGAGACTCAAGGAGAGACTCTGTATGTATTGCGCTCACTCCGGCCATTTCCTGGCCTCCTGTCCCCAGCGACCAAAAGAGGGAGCTCGTCAGTAAGGATGGGGATAATGGCGAGCAAGACCACTTCTTCTGCCCCACAAGACTGAAGACCCCTGCAGGCCACATTGTTGGTGAACCAACAAGCTCTCTTCCTGCCAGTCCTGGTTAATTCTGGAGCAGATGAGAGTTTCCTGGACGCCCAATTAGTGGTCTCGGCCGGTATCTCTACTCAACTCTGTCAACGCCCCTATCTGATAGAGGGTTGAATGGAAGGTTCCTGGCCCAGGTCACTCATATCACTGAACCACTTCATCTCATCCTGTCAGGCAACCACCATGAAGAGATAAGGTTTCATGTTATGCCTTCTCACCACACACCCCTAGTACTAGGCCAGCCCTGGTTGAAATTGCACAACCCCCACATAGACTGGTTAACTGGTCAAGTCAAGAGCTGGACTTCCTACCTGCAGTCTGAACCCCTAATATAACCTTTAGTATAACTCTTTGTGATGAAGCTGGATGCCAAATTGAGCTGGTTTGGGTTGCAGACTTCAACCTCAGTTCTACACTCACCAAATGTAAATTGTAAAAGAAGCTGTTAGTAACATTGCAGTCCATGAAAGGGTCATCAATTAGAACTAGTGGGTGTCACCTATTTACACAGCCACCTCACCACATTATACAGACATATCTGCATGACTAAAACCTAAACTAACAATAGAGGTCTTGAAAAGTGTTTTGAGTGTTGACAAATCTTAATGTAATTTGTAAGAGGATACTTTGTAATTGTGCATTTTTTAAATATTCCAAATATGTTCACCACTATTCGTTTGATTGATGGCGACATGTTTGTCTTGTCCAATAGTGTGTTGGTTTATCTCAGTCCCACAAGGCTGTATCCATGAAGTAGATGTTATATTTCTGATTAAGCGTATTAGCAAAGAATACATTATCAAGGCTTTTTTGTAGAGCAATTTGAGTTGAATATGTGTGTCACATTTCAAGTCAATCGGACTCAAAGAGTACTTCTGGGTTTGAACCATAAATATGGCAAAGTGTGCATGCATGTGCGTGTGTAGGCTTTGAAGACCACAGCAGTGGTTCAGTGGGACATGAGTAGTTTGTTTTGGATCCCAGTGCAGTTCTAGACACAAACACACATTCCTATGCTGTGGCGACCACTAGCTCTCACTTGGCTCGTTGTCAGAAGAACTGACCTCACAATAAAAAATAAAGACTCACTCTGCAAAATGTTATTTTCTCAGAGTGAGCACATTCTGTGCAAAAGCGTTGCTTCGTCTTTGAGAAGATCCACATGGAAACCTATTTTTTATTATCATCTGGGGTCAGAGCACATCAGGGATTTTTTAACACACACACAGTTCACACTGATAAAAATGTGTTGAAATGGCTGTTATGCTCCTCCCAGGAGTAATGTCTTTCTCCACTTTAATCTGTTCTCAGTGAGTGCAGGTAATACCATGCCTGAACACTCTCACATTCCCACAACTTCCATCAACATGCTTCCTCCCAAGTGCTTAGAGCTTTCTAGCCAAGTAACCAAGCCAACACACACTCTAACATTGTAAGATGTACTGATTATGAAACCAAACATTTATTCAACTTTAACTTGTGGATTTATACTCATGAAACTTTTGTTATGTTCCTGACGCATTCTAGGTTATTATGCTGTGATTTTACTGGACTCCACTTGAGATCAAATTGTGCTGTATGTGGCTCCTGAACTAAAATGAATTTGACACCCCTGGTCTAATGTGTATTTAACTTTAGAACAAAACAATGTAGAAAAAACATTTAAATTCAATTAATTTAGTAATAGTTTTGAGATCTCCAGAATTCTAGGAGATGCAATTAGGTCAAGGTAAAGATTTTACAAGAAATTAGCTAAAATGAACACCCAGTGGTGTCACTGTGGCAAATGTAGTTATTGCGCTTGTCGTTGTGTGTGTGTGTGTGTGTGTGTGTGTGTGTGTATTTGTTATCAATGTGGCACAGTTGTGGATTTCGTATATCCATGATTCTACTAGCTGGGTATAGATGCATTATCTGTAGAGTTCTACGTTTTGTTGAGCCTAAATAAATCCAACAAACACACACACACACACACACCACTGGGTGTTCATTTCTGCTTCTTTTTAGGTAAATGTTAGCTTAATGTATTGAATTCTGACAATCTCAAAAGTATCACCAAAGGAATGGGCATCGCCAATTTAATCGGACATTTGGGTAGGGATGAACAATAGACCCGGTAGACTGGTGGCCATCTTTGATTGTTTGACAGTTGTTCTAATATCAGAGCTTATCCGCTGTAGCTTACTATGTGAATCTTACCGTGGAAAGTTTTGAAAATAAAACAAATGTGAGAGAGAAAAAATATTCTCTCTCTCTCTCTCTCTCTCTTGGTTGAATTGATCACAAATGGTGACATATGACGAGGGCTTGCATATGGACATCGCTTTGCTTTAAGGCAGGGGTGCCCACACTTTTTTGGCTTGTGAGCTACTTTCAAAATGTCCAGGTCCAACTTGAATTTCAGGGTGCGCGGGTTATATATATATATATTTTTTTTTTTTTACGGTGCGCGATCTACCCTCGCGATCAACCTTTTGGGCACCCCTGCTTTAAGGGGTCACTGGTCAAAAATGTTTGGACTACTACATCCTGAGAATAGCACTTAGTATTGTCATTTTAGTGTGTTAAGATCTAAAGTACTTTTGCCCCATCCATTCACAGTAGGTAATGGTAACATCACTATCATCCCCATAATAATGTTGGTCCATCCATCTGTAGGCCTAGTACGCCCGAGTAAAGTTTGTACGCTGACAACACAACCTAGGCGGGAGCCTAGGACTCGTTTAAGTTTATAAAATATAGTGGTAAGCAGTGGAAATTTCCCAAGAAACAATACACGAGTTGAATCATTTATTGGCGGATTAAATACTTGGAGACATAATGATGGTTACTCAAATTATGAGCTAAAAACAAGGTCTTATGTAAAAACACTAAAAGTCTAAAAAGATTAAAAAGTCAAAGTCTCTTGCATTCCTTTGCAGAGCGCGACGTCCCCTGCTCCAACTACTCCGCCGGGAAGCCACTCATCCCTCAGTCCAGTTCAGCTCTGTAGGCCAGCCACTAGCAACACCCTCTCCGCCGCTACACCACACCCACACATCAACTGAAAAGAATTGGAGAGCAGCCGACAGTGGGGAGCCACACTAATCCTCACCTATTTACTTCAATGTACTTACACTCTGTCTGGACGGCTTGCCCCAGGTGAGTAGGCCTACAACATGTGGCCCTGGCAACTTGGACCGGCTCAGCATCTTGGTCTCTGGTCTCTCTCTGCCATCCGCTCGTGTGTGTGTCCACTTGTATACAGGAAACTTGTATAACTCTAGCTTCACCATCAGGACAAACTGTATTGCAGTTGGCCTGCTAGCAAGGCTTTTCCTCTCCTACTAACATGTGAACAGACTATTGCTTACTTACAAATCCAGGAAACACAAAGCAACATTGTCATCCCATTGGAGACGTGTTTTTGTCAACCTGATGAATTGTGTCTGAAATATATTCAGTTCTGCAGAGTTGGATGATAATTCTCAGTGGATTCATCAATGTAACATAATACATAGTCAATTGATTAACTGTTAACACAAATCAATATCCAGTAATGCTGCTTTAACTTAGCAACAAAGATGATCTGATGTCCAACAAATGTTTCTTAATAATTTTGCAATTTGGAGATTTTGAATTGAGTTCCTAGGCCATAATATCATTCTGACAAACATGTTCTGGCAATAGTAAACTTAATAATTTGTTGCGTAGAGTGCTTTATGTGTAACACTTACAAAATAATGTTGCCCAATTTTTTTTACTTTGTTGCTTGTTCCTAAAGGAAGTCTGCCATGTGTCTTTGATGTGCCCGGCTCCTTCCAGTGTGCACCATGTTTAAACACTCTCTCATCACAAACACTGCTTCAGGCTGACAGCACATTTCACAATGCTGCAATGCTGCTGCTTAATTTCCCCAAACCTGCAGCAGAAAGGGTGTAACAGTGCAATGTTTCTTATAGCTGAGTTCACACAAGCGCACAAGAAGATGTAATGAAACACCTCATCAGTGTTGTCCAAGAGGGATGGGCGGGAGTCTTGACACAGTGAAGCTACATTACCCCCCCATCCACAGAGAACCACACACCCAACATGCTCAGTCTGAGAAAAGCACAGTGATATCATCGTGTTCAGACCCCCAAATTATGTTGAGAGGAACATAGCATGAAGATCCTTTAGACAAGGGCAGCAGTGTGGTGAAACATTAGCTCACACTGGGACACTTTTCAGAGAGGTGAGCCCTCAGATGAGGGGAAGATGGGAAGGAATTGGTCAATAATGAAATAAATGAGGATTTACTTGGATTTTAGTGACCTGATCTGATCCATTGGTTCCCACTGGATCATTGGTGCGCATAATGCACCAATTATTCACCGTTATGCAAAATGTGTCCAATCCCATAGAAATGCTTAAATGTCTCCAGCATTGCGTCACAGATCTGTTTTTGGGAAAGTTTTTTTTTGCCAAGCGTCTTTTTGTCAACAAGTTTCAACATTTCTAAAGTCTAGATAAATACTCAGGGAAGCGACGATTATGGTCTTCCACTGATGACCCAAAACACACCATGTTTTAAACTTCACAGTTTATATGAGCTAAGCAGCTGCTTCGCTGTCAGTTTGACAGTGGGTGGATGTATATTACACAGATACAATGTGAGCCGATGTTTACTGCCAGGACCTTTTATTCCAGAGTTCACATGGACATGATGGGGCTTTAATTCTGGAAATATTTTAGAAAAGTATCCATCCAAAATAAATGAACACTTCCCTTTGCTGTAGGACATCAGAGAGGACGTGTTACCAGGGGTAACATTTAGTCTATAACCAGACTTCTTTTAAGAGCGTCTATCTCAGAATGGTTTCTGGCTTTGAGAGAGAGCAGCTCATGTTTACAAATATTGCTTGAACTTTCCTAAATAAATGGAAATAACATATCGTCACCTTCTTAAACTAATGGCCTATGTCACATTTTAAAAATGTTCAGGAAACAGAAAAAACTGAACCAAATATAGACTATATGATATTTATTAATCATTTCACACAAAAAAGGTTATGACAATATATGACTATTGACATACAAATAACACTGTCTGTCAATTATGTAGCATAAGATAATTAAATTACTTAGGCCAATGTAAGAACATGGCGTTGTGACTTTGGCAATTTTAAAACTGACTTAGGCCTAATTACTTCTGGAGAAAGTGACTTAGGCAAAACAGTGCACTCCTTTTATTCCCATCACTGGGTCCGCCACAAACAGTTTAAAATGCTAGCGGAGCACACAGAGACCGTGGATGGCCTTTTAATTCAACAAAGCAAACTCAAAAGTTACAACTTAAATCACTCTTAGCTTAATCAAACAAATGGCAGGTAAATCAAACAATGATGAGGTTTGTGCCTCTCTTCACTTCTCCCTCCAGCTCTTCTTTGCTGGGTTTTTAAATTGTAACTAACCTTTTTCTATTTAAAACTATTTCTCCCCTTCATTCTCAGTCATCTTGATTGATGCCTAATTATGTTGCAAATTGTCGAAGAACTGATGAAACTGGACGGGCATGACATGTTTCATGGACTGAAGGTCCTGGACCTTCCTCTCCTTGATTGACAGAGGGTGTGGAAACATTCTGATCCATGCCAGCAGCTTATTTGGCACCTGTAACCTCTGTGGCAGCGCATCCCACACAGAGTTCTCCGAGAAGGATACCTTGTAATGGACCTTACCATCACTGCTAAACTGAAGAGCCTGCAAATGATGTACAGTCGGATCTCCAGCTTTTTTGCCTGGTCTGATGCTCAAGAAGTAAGAGCCATTACACTTCAGGAATTCATCAAGCTTGACCACCTTCACGTGGTAGTGTGATGGTCTGATTCTTGCAGTCTGGAGTATGATCATGTAGTCTCTCGGGTGATGATATCCGTTATCATTGTTGCATTCAATGGTGCTATCCATGCTGTCACACTCAATTTGTGTGTGACCTGCAACAAAGTACTTCTGTATATAAGTACCCCATATTTCCTGGCAAGCTCAGAAAATGTATTTGCCACATTTGCATTGCGGTTCTGATAACCACAACCATCGCTCCACACTACTTGATTTCTCTCCTTGATTTCTGAATGGTCTTTGATCACACCTTCAAAATGACGATATTGAAGGTGTGTTAATACTTCGCTACTGAGGTCGCCCTTCAACCAAATATAGCACTACCCTTCCTTTGATTTCAAGTCGAAGAGGGTAAAGTTATGGACCTGCAGTTTCGTTTTGTAATGCAGGCAGCTGGCTTGGGTTTTTGGACACATCAGCACGTCTTGTAAGTCCATTGTCCAAACGGACTTCTCATTGTTCGTAGAATCCTTGTTGCGGGATTTCTCTTGCTTTGCTTCATCTTTCTGGATCACATGTGCATCATATTTGGCCTTACTGATATTCCCATGCTTGAATGAAACACAAACATCACACTGATCTTGTGGAATGAATACAGAATACTTTCCTTCATGGAACACATGTGTGAAATGTTGTATCCCAACGGCCCTCACTCCAGCAGTTGCAGCTGCCTGTTGATATTCCCAATGTCGAAGAAAGGTGACAATAAGTGTCTGAAATATTGTTTGAAGAGACAAAATATTAAGAATTGAAGCCGACAAACGCAAAAGTTACTTTTCCTAGTAGCTAATTACTTTTTATAATTATACATTATACATTATACTTTAATTGTAAAGTAACTGTTACTTTTGAAAGATTAGATTAGTCTGTATTGTCCCAGAGGGAAATGTGTTCATGCTTCATGGAGCTACAGGAGCTGTTTAGTGTCTGTAACCTACTGGGAGGCTTCATAATTAAACTATAACTTGTGAAAGTACACTAAATAACTACACAACATTTATAGCCTAGCCTATATTACAGTAAACATTATCACTTACCAATAGTGGACGAGCCCTGACATGGAAATAACTTAATTTATCTGGTAGTTTTTCTTTCTTCTTGAAGCAGCCACCATCTTGTAAAGCTTGTAAAATGGTTTAAGTCACAGACGGTGTGACTTGGGCCATTTTATTATTGCCTAAGTCACACTCTTGAGATAGGCCATTATACTAACAGGGTAGGAACTGCATTATCTTTTCAGTAAGGATCTAGGCAATTTTACCAGAGGTGGCCAGCATCATGAAGAGATGATTTAGGCAAAAAAAGAAGGTGACGATATTGGAATTATTGATATAGGTGCTGTTCCCCTTTAAGAACCAGGTGTAAAACAATGAATACATGTTTTGGAGCAGCAAAACTCTCCAACATGACTCTTTGTCTAATACAAAGTTGAGCCATTAGGCCAAAATAAATATTAAGAAACCTCGAAGAGCTGTATCAGTAAACTATCTTTGTGCCAGTTAGTTAGCACGAAGTGAGCCAGAGAAGGACTCACATGTTCATTCTCTATGAGCCTCAAAATGAAGAAGCCGAAGGAAAAGCTTTCATTGGAATGAATGCACACTGTTGAAACACAGCTTCCAATTTCCGATTTATTTTATACACGATGTGGAAATTACAATCTGTACATAATTTGAGGGAGTAAGGAAACAAATGGATTGCTAGTTTGATAAACATTTCTATATTATATTCTGGGTATAAAATTGTGATGCTGTAGACTCAGATAATAAATAATAAATATTGTGTGGATGTTGGGGATTGAGTGTGTTGAGGGAGGGAGGGGGAAAGGAATGAGGGGAAACTATTAATACTGTTCATACTGTGTATTATTGGAGCAACACAATTTTCCCACAGGGATAATTTAAGTTTCCTCTTACAGTAATAGATAAAAAAAATGGTGGTTACATAAATAAAAGAGAAGATTGATGGTCTGAAAAGCAGTTTGTGATGTCTTCTCATCCCTCAACTGTTATTGAGCTGTCTTATCTAAGTTGTTGCTCTGGTGGAGCTGCTCAACATCAGGCTGCCTGGACTTGATAGTAGCAGGTAAGAAACAGTGCAGTCAATTATGTCAGAGCGTTGTGCTGTGGCAGCAGTGGTGAAAGGTCATGTGAAACATTGTCCCCAAAGGCCTGTGGAAAGCACACACACATGCTTTCTATTAACATGTTGTACATGTGGCTGATTTTTCTAATGTGCTAAACATAAACATCCTTATTGAATCAGTTCCAAAGCTGGATGCTCTCTGTTTCAGGCAAAATAAGATTTAAGTAGAAAGACTTGTAAACACCGCAGTGAGGCGGTAATGTCTATTACACCCCACTATACAAAAGTGAACATATATATCATTCTATCATCATTTGACTAATACCACTATATAAAAATACAGCAAGTAACAGGATTTTACTAAATAATTAAAGTATCAAAAATAAAAAGGTCTCATTATGTAGCAGGACTACTATAGTTCTATGCATTAACAGAATTTCAATCTTTATTTACATTTATTTGGGAAGTTTAATGATAGAAACTGTTTTAAACATGTTTTGTATACATAAATACTCTATCCGCATAGTAACTAGTGCCTATCAAATGAATATAGTGGAGTAAAGAGCATGAAATAAAACCACTCAAGTAAAGTACTTGTGGGTTAAAAAGTACAACAGATGAAATACAGTAAATGAACCACTGCTTATCACACAGCTGTCTTGATGAAAGGTAACACAGCTAACCACTGCAGCTCCATGCTGCCCACAGCTGTGGGCTGATTATTTTCAGATAGAATTACTTGTTTAACTAAATGCATTAGATTTTGTTGAAAAGTATCTATAGCAACCTTGCATTGAGTCCACTGCTCAAGCTAGCAAGACTAGTGGAAGAGGAGTAGTTTGGTCAGAGGAAGAAACTACTGCACTTCTCAAGATATGGAACAAAGAACACATAAAATGGCAGCCGTCTCCAATGCACAGAAACGTTCAGGTTTCCCTGCAATTTTCAGTTCATATGAAAACGAGGGGCTTCACTGTAGTGCGTACATTTTAGAGTACTTTGGGGTCAAATACGTTGCTTAGTGTCACCTACTTACCATGAACTTTGCAGACCTGTAAAATTAAGTATGTCAAAAGTACTTTACCCCACATGATCAAATGAGAAAAAGCGGGGAATCCTCTGACTTGAAAGTTCTGAGCTCCAGAGGAACTACAATGTGAACAGAAAGAGGACTGAGGCGCCATCAGAGCTGAGGTTGACCAGAAAGAACTGAGTCCTATTTCAAATTACTTGACAATGTCCCTTTTCTATTGGTCCACTTTAAGATGGCTGAGTTCGATTCGTTTAAAAAGGACTATATGTGCAAACACCCTTTGTCCAAAATACAAAGGATTCATCTTCTGAAGAGAATAATTGTGCTCTATAGTCAAGTCCATTTGTAATGCCCAATATCCCAAGCCACAATCTGTTCTGCATGCCACACCCTCTGTTCTTTGAGCCTCGATTCAGATGAGGAAAAACTCTCAACAACAAGAAAACTTTACAGTGAAGAAAATGGAAGAAACCTCAAGAAGAGCAGCAGAGAAGGAATCCCTCTCCTAGGACGCACGGACATGCAATCAAACATCATCCCTCTAAGAACCTTATGTCACTAGTGGCTCAATAAAAACGTAATAACAGATTTTGCAGCACCCACTGTAAACTCACATATGCCTAATTTGACAGACTCCTGCTCAGTGGAATTGTCTCTGAAATAACAGATAATAAACCCAGCTCATGGAGGATGCTGGTTGCACTGTCAGCTTCTGTGTTCTGCACCAGATCTCACCTGGATACCATCAAAAAGTAAGCTCCATGGTGGTGAAAGTGAAGACAGACGCAGTGCAGACTGTATGAATTCCTTCTGCACCTGTCCTCCTTTTAAGTTAAATCAGTATGATGTGGTGATAAAAGCATCACAGAGGAGCCCCAAATCCACTGAGTAATGTTGAGATGACTCCTCACGAATGACCTTTTATTGTAGTCTCTCACCTTTTGAATTATTACCCAGGGCTGATTCCATGAGGCAGCCTCTTCTTACTGTCCGTCCACAGTACAATGGAGTGCACATGGATCAGTGGGTATACAAAGTCTCTCCCTGCAGAGGCTTTGCACTTGCCTCACATGTCTTTGTAACAGCTGGAGCCACTGTGAAGCCTGGCGGTCCACTGGATACTTGGTTTTCATAAATACGATAGTGGTTTAATAATCAGACATCCAGACAGTTGAGTATCATATGGAAGGATTATTAGGGAAGGCAAAAAAGAAAAGAAATACGAGAATTTTTCTTACTTTGCATTTCGAGAACAAAGTCGATAATAAATTTGAAATGTTGAAATAAAGTCAAAATGTCAGGAAGAAAGTGGCTTGATTTATCCTCAAAAATGCATTGAAATTTTAACTTTATTCTGGATATTTGACTTTATTCAGAACTTTCCTGTCTCAAAATAATGCAGAAAAACCAATCCATGCATTTGTTACTTCAAGGCTGAATTACTGCATCTCATTGTTATCAGGTTGTCCCAAAAAGTCGCTTAAGACTCTTCAGTTGATCCAAAATGCAGCGGCACGTGTATTGACAAGAACAAGGAAACGGGATCATATTACTCCTGTATTAGCTGCTCTGCACTGGCTCCCGGTAAAATACAGAATAGAATTCAAAATCCTTCTCCTGACTTACAAAGCAATTAATGGTCAGGCTCCAGCATATCTTAAAGATCTCATAGTACCTTATAAACCAACTAGAGCATTGCGCTCCCAGACTGCAGGGTTACTTGTAGTTCCTAGAGTCTCTAAGAGTACAATGGGAGCCAGAGCCTTCAGCTATCAAGCTCCTCTCCTGTGGAACCAGCTTCCAGTTTGTGTTCGGGAGGCAGACACACTCTCCACATTTAAGAGCAGGCTAAAGACTTTCCTCTTTGATAAAGCTTATAGTTAGGGCTGGCTCAGGCTTGCCTTGGACCAGCCCCCAGTTATGCTGCTATAGGCTTAGACTGCCGGGGGACACCTCTTTCCTCTCCCTCTCTATCTGTATGCATTTATGTAAATGTATGTTACTAACACAGCATCCGGGGTATCATTCCCGGAGTTTCTGTGTCTCTCATGTGGCAGGTTGCCACTATTAAAGGTTAAGTCTGGATCATCAATCCTGGCTGTGCCTGTTGCCCTGGTCCTGCCTGACGCCTACTTTAATATTGTTTTTGGAGACAGCGGGAAGCCTTTTTTATTACATCATCTTGGATTCATCCTTTTTTAAAACATTTGACCACACCATCATTTCCGTCAGATGGATGTTGTATTTGTACTATGTTTTTTATCCTGTACACACGTCATCTATTACAGTCTGTCCATCCTGGGAGAGCGATCCCTCCTCAGTCTCTCTCTGAGGTTTCTAACATGTTCCCCCTTTAATTGTGGATTTTCTTTTAGGATGTTTTTCCTTGTGCGGTGCGAGGGTCTAAGGACAGAGGATGTCGTATGCTGTACAGTCTGTAAAGCCAAACAGATATCATGGCCGACATTCATGCACATAATAATGTAGTTATCACTGTGCTTTCTTTGTGATATAAGGGGTGAGGGAAATTTTTATTAATTTTGGCCTTTGACAATAAATTCCCATGTTTTTTCATAATAAAAAATAATAATTTACCCATTCATATTTTGACTTTTTCATTCAAATAAAAAAAAATAAAAAAAAATGTAAACTGTAGAGATTTTAGTCCAAACTAATGTGATTCCAGCCCCTGTAATAACTCTTCTTCTCGGGTGTATGTATCAGATAAGAACCGTGAAGAAAGACTTCATTTTGCAATGCCTGGCTTGGTTGCGTTACTGCATCCTTCTCCTTATTACCCATAAGGCTGTGCACTTGAGGGCAGTTTACTGCAGTTGGTTTGGATTTCATTCCCACTCTTTAACAGCCTGCACCACAGCTCTCCTCGCAGAGGACTGACATGCATTTCAATTTACTGCTGCTGACATGTTCCCACCCAATGACCCCGAGGAAAGGGAGGATACACACCAGAGGTTAAATAAACCTCTCATGCTGTACATGAACACACACTGACTGACTTCATCAGCTGTTTTTAGCTCACTGTTGAGCTGGAACTTCAACATGGTAACCAACAGATTAAATCCCCTAAAAGTGTTGTTGAAATATCAATAATGCCATTGTGCCACACAAACCACAGCTTGTAACTATGACGGTAGAAAACTATGACTATGCCCCCCCCCCCCCAGCCAACACCCCTATCAACCACAAACAAACCCAGAGAGTGAGCTTACAGCCCCTTAGCAACAGCTGACTAGATCTATCGTAGGTTGTGGTTAAAATCAGCTTTTGGGCGTGGATCCATTTTCAGGAACATTGTAAAATGTGATTTCATTCGAGATCTGCTTATATGATACCTCAGGGAGCCCTGCTGAAAGACATCTGCATGAGAGCAGGTAAGAGTAGTCACAGAACTCTTATCATTGTGCTAGAGTTGCTGAAAGTGTAGTTAACTGTAACCCTAGCCCAAACCCCACACACATGCTTTCTGTTAAATTTCTGTTGATAACCCTGCTTGTCCAAGTCACTGAAACTAAATGGTTGAATCAGTTCCAGAGGCCTTCTGTTCTTCTTTAAAATGTGTCAGGCAGTTAAAATTGTCCAAAAAAGGAACATAAAAAAGGGTTGAGATTCCATGAAGAACATAACAGTAAAAAGTGCTAGCTGTGTGAACTGTTGTGTAGTATTGTCCCAAGATAGAGAGACATGTCTGCCATACACACTAAACACAATCCAATACTCTACTGACCGTGGAACTACCTCTGTTTGGTCAGTCTGTGGGCTTTATTCTCAAGATTTTTGCAGGTCTGCTGTTGGACAGAAAAACATCTGTTCAGAAAGGTGCTTATTTTGTTTAGAGTTGAATGTATGCATAAGTAAATTTAGTAAATAATTACTGTGTTCAGTTGTAGACATTTTGAAAGACTGTTGCAGACATATAAGGTCTCATTTACCCACAGTAACATGTGGAATTCACTTTCTAAGTGCGTTTTTATTTCATTTATAAAATGATCATTATCTAGGGAGATAATCAGTCCCTACAGATGCACTATAAGGTGAATAATGACCTTGTCTCAGCCACATATGCCTCCTGAACATATAAACTGCATTTGCCATAAAGCTGCGGTCAGAGTGCAAAAATACAGCAAGTTTGGTGTTACTGGAAAACCTGGAAAATCGGACCTGGAACATTGAAGTTCCTGGTTGCCAAACAACCATGAAAGTGTCAAAAGAAAACATAATCTGCAACGCTGATTATCACACAGATGTCATTGAATGGGTCCCAAATTAACATTTCGAAATGTATATAATTATGTATTTTTTTATACAAAATAAAAAAATATGCTACTCTATACATTTGAAAGTTCAACATTTGAAAAATATGCTTATTCTTTCTTTCTGAGAAGAGATTTGCATTTTGCTTTCACTCATTAAGAATATAAACCCAATATAAACTCACTCAAAAACTCACACCAAATGTTGCTCTCAGATTTAACAGTTTCTTAAAGTTCTTTAAATATTGATCAGTTGCTTTTCCAAATCCACATGAACCACTCCTCACATCACCATAAATTAGATCCACTGCACAGTACTTACTTCCAAATATGCCACTTTTACAGCTGGTTTGTCTGTTATTACCTTCTTCCAAAACAGTGGTGAAGAACACCAGGAGCAAATGCCTGGAGTTAAGTTTTCATTCAAACAAAAATGATGACTGGTGTGTAACTGCATGCCAAATTAATCAGCACACAAAAGGCTAAATTACCTTCTTATTTATTATTGTCACAACCTCAGAAACAGGGAAGGAAGACTCAAAATGCACAACACCAGAAACAAATGTAAAGTGTTAAATAAAATACTTTACTTCAAAAACAGGTAACAAAACTCAAAACACTCACGAGGAGGATAAACAAACATTTCCAAAAACACTGCTTGACACACTGGTACATTTCATATGTATATAACAAGACAAACTGGCACAAGACAAGTGGCGACAGGACTATTTATATAAGAGGTGAGTGGGCACAGGTGGAAACAATCAGGGGCGGGGCAGACGCTGACGATGGCGGGAAACACACAAAGAAAGGAAGTAAAGGGATCTGGATTTAGAAACAAGCGGTAGGTACAAAATAAAACAGGAAGTGACATGACAGACAGTGACTGACAAGACTGGACAACATGAAAACTTCAACAAACTCAACAAGACATGACAATTATATGACCTGTTGCTTACAAGCAATGTACTGTTAGCCTTTAAAAGGCTATTTGTGGAGTGCGACCTGGGCTACAAATAACTTACAGCAAACTTCAAGTCATTTAAAAACACAAAAACACTGAATCTGTCAGCACGTTAGCATGTTGTTCACAACTGAGCCTGTTTGTAACCGACAACATTGTCGTGACTGCAGCTCTGCTCCGCTCCGTGTGTGGAGAGAGCCTATCGTTGCATGCCACTCGTTCTCAGTTTGTTATAAATTAGCATTAGTTATCATGGCACATACTGTAGGCTTGTGACGTCAGCATCACACCTGAGCCCGACACTTAGTGAAGCTCAAGAGCAGAGGTTATTAATATCAATGATCATGTGATGCACGACAGTGGTGCAGCGCTGCAGAATGATTATAGGGGAAACACTGCAGGAAAATAGGATGGTGAGTTTACAGCGTCCTCTTGAATTTTATTGTGCCAAAGTGTAGTTTGATGAGAATAAAAAAGGTTGTGAATCAAGGCCTTCTAAGGCCTTCACAGCTACCACTCATCCCAAGCAACCCAATAAACACGTATAGGAGATAGGAGAGTAGGCATGTTAGACAGTGCTCTCTACTACCATCATCATTAAAACACCAAAATATCTTTTGGAAGAATGCTGTTCATCCCTCCGGTCGAGTGACAGACATGGACCCTTCACGACAACCAGCACTGTTCTGGAGGCTCGGGGTCCTTTCATCCTTTGTCACCCATCTGTATTTAAAAGTTCTACAGATTGCAGATTTTCCGGGAAGAGCTTCCTGTATGCAGCTCAGGAATAGTTATATCAGAGCATGTGGTTGACACATTACTTGAACATATTGAATCCAATGTAAACCCTGGTTTCACTTAGTGGATTCAAACAACAAAGACACATTTCTTTAGGAATGTTTCAGCTCCATTAACAATAAATTCAATGCAGATTCTGAACAGATACTTTGAAGATTTCCTCCTTATGTAAAACATTCACACCATATTCCAAAATCTGAAAACGCAGGGAACACCAAAAAATGTCATCATCTCAAGGCCTATAAAACTACAAGTTTTCAAAAATGCAAACAAGTCATTGGATGTAATGTGAGTCACAAATAATAGCTTCTTGGCTGTACACTGACTGTGCACCATCTGTCTTTGCAGTGAAACATGTTGGATGTGTGATGAATGACAGGAGGAAGCATCAAGCACAGTGTGGTGAAGCTAAAGGCATGTGTGTCCACAGCGAGCCGAGGAGGAACATTCATAAGAGCACAGTGTTTACTTTGCTTCCACCACGAGCACGGTCCTATGGAGACACAGGGCTCTCCTCCAGAGGCACTGAGCTGCTGGCCCTGCAAGGTGACTACATGCTGTCTGTCAGCGCACCCTCAAATGACATGACATGGCATGCACTTATGCTATGCCATAATGTCATTTAATTATGTGTCGTGTCATGTCATTTCGAGTCATACCATTTAATTTTCTATCGTGTAATTTCATGCTGTTTCATGTCAAGTAATTTTGTGTTGTGTAATTTTATTTTCTGTTATTTAATTTCATATTGTGTCATTTCATTTGTTGTTCTATCTTATTTCATGTTGCGTCGTGTTATGTTATTTTGACATTACGTTTGGTATCATGTCATTTAGTGTTGTGTCATTTAATTGTGTGTTAATGTTGCGTCATTTGGTGACATGTCATGTCATTTCGTTTTGTGTTATTTACCATCTCGTCCAATCTCACGTCATTTCATCTTCACTTGTTAAAGGGATAGTTTGGATGTTTTGAAGTGTGTTTGTATGAGGTACTTCTCCATAGTCAGTGTATGACCTACAGCGGATGGTGGTCGTCACACCCCCAGTTTGTAGAAGCAAACAGGAGTACGGGCACGGAAGCTAAGCAATATATGGAGATGGGGGCAGCAGCAAAACATATTTTAGCTAGCTAAAAAAAGCTATATTTAGAATATTTCCCCCCCTTTACCGTCAGACAGCCACTTCCGACTGGTAACTGAAGCCGTTATACCCGTCTGAGCTCTTTAAAGCAACCAGACTCCATTGACAAATATGATTATATTGCCTTGCAGGTCCACTGCTGCCTCGATCGGTTTGTTTGTTTGTGTTATTGTGTGACTTTGCTAAATCCCAACTCTCTGAAGAGATCATAGAAAAAGGTGTTAGTTGCCCGAAGGAAAGAGCTGTGTGCTAACAAGTTAAAGCGGTGAAAATATTATTAATGTAGTGAACGCTGAAGCTTGTATTTGTTTTGTGGCTAAAATAAATTTAGCTGCTTACCCATCCACAGTAGTACATTTCTTAGCTTCTGTGCTTGTCTCCAAAGCGGAGCGTGCACCATCAACTGCAGGTCATACACTGACTATGGAGAAGTACCTCATACAACCAGACTTCAAAAGACCCAAACTATCCCTTTAATGGTGTCAGTATTATCACTGCTGGTTTTAGAGATAAATATATGTTAGTATATACAAAACAATCAATATGCTTAATCGTCTATCATTATCCCTGTCATAGTGCAGGGGTTCTGCTGTCCCCTCCAGCAGAGGCCCAGCAGTGGGAGGGTGACACACAGGGTGACACCTCAGAGCAGAGGAGGAGGAGATGGGAGCCTCACTCTGCTGAGCAGTCTCAACGTAAAGCTGGAGAGCCGAAGCAAAACAGCATCAAGGCCCAGTAATGAGAGCAGACATGAGATCACTGCAGGTGGAGCTCCTGCTGTGAGCCGTCACAGAGATCCAGTCAGTGAAACAGCAGGTGAATGAATCACATATGTTGATATATTCATATCCATGTATCTTCTCTGCCAACTGATGAATCAGCCTCACTATACAGCATGGGCACCACTACTGTGGTATATCTCTTAAACACATATGTCTCACTATTGCATATGGGTCTATTTGTTAAAAGTTATTTTATTAAATTATTGGGGATCCCAGTGTGTTCCCAGACGCTTGCATGTGCCAAGGTGTCAGTATTCATGTTCCATTTCCTTCTAATAATCCTTTCATCATTACACTGTACCATGCATACTTCACATCAACATGGATGCCGCACTGCTAATCAAACAGAATAAGACATTTATTATATCTGTACAATAACTGAGGACTGTAAGCCTTTCACTGATCACTTTAATTAAAGATACCACAAGACAATATTCTGTAATGTCTCTGTAGTGCCTTCCCCCCCACACTGTTCACGGCCAAAAATAGAGCTGTTAAAAAATAACAGCCTCAAATCTGTATATGATTCAGGGTCCTGATTTTCATTAGGGCCTACATAATGATATCATACCCAAAATACATAGCAATAAAAAAAAAAAAACAACAAAGACACATGGACATAAACTTATCACGTAACCATATATTCTGTGAAATGATTTCATGATAATAAAATCATGATTTGATGTGTCAGAGCAGCACCACAAGAGTATTGTACTATAGTCCACATAGTTGTAATGCATTGCCGCAAACACAGTGCTCTTGTGATCCATTCCTTTACCATGGTTGAATTAGAACTTTCTGAAACTCGCAATCCAATAGCTGGATCGCTGTTAATTAAAGATTATTGTGTAATCAGTGCTTGAGGACTTACTGTAGTTTTGAGCAATAAGCAATACTAGAAATCAGTCAGAATATTTTTAAACCAAAATAATCAATTGTTGACATATTGTTTGGATTTGGCAAAGTGTCCACAGGAGTCCATTCAACAACATCTTTCAGACATGGATAACTAATGAATCCATGCTAAAGAGGAGTCTGATCTAAATATGTTTTATTAGAAACAGTGCATATTAAGGTATCTCCCAGACAAGCAGTTTAGTATTGATAAATACCACAGTTATAATTAATCAAACCAAAACTTTGAAGTCAAAAATCTTTTTAACAGACAATATCATCTCTTGTGTCTAAATATCTGGTGCTAATATGGATAATGCGGACTAAAGCTGCTGTTTACTCACGATGCTGAACACTTGAAAGGCCTTTTTGATCAGCGCACACACACACACACACACACACACACGCACGCACACACACACACACACACACACACACACACACACACACACACACGCACACGCACACACACACACACACACACACACACACACACATACACACACACACACACACACACACACACACACATACACACACACACACACATACCCACACACACAATAGCTTCCATCTGCCTGCACATCTCCATAATCATATACAGACAACATGTATATATGAATTCTTCCTCTTGCTTTGGGCAGCAGCAGCTGTGCTTATTTCTGGTGACTCGGACAAATAATCCAGTTTCATTGCCAATTGACATAAATGTTTCTCTGTTTTGCATTGTTGCGTTATTATTTGTATTGAGGGCAGTGTGTGTTTTTGCTGCACTTTGTGTAATTGCCTATTGGATGTCCTCTAGTGATAAGCAGACACAGTTGTTCAGATATGCTCGATCCATCGCCCAGTTTCAGATCTGAGTTTTTGGAGTGTTGGCAAGCTATAAATGACATCTGCAGCCTGGATGTGACTGAATTCAAGGATGCGTCTCTCTTTGAAACATATTCTCCTCCCAGAAACTCCCACAACGTCCTGCAACAATAAGAGGCAGGCTCGTCACGGACATCCCGGCGGTGCAAAGGTTTCAGAACTTCATCTGTACCTGCCTTCATCCCTCTGTGATGATGAGGAGCAGCACGCTGAGACAGAGGAGACGCGCCTCATGAGGTATGAGTTCGCAGTGACAGGGTTTGGGACGTGGGGGCCGTGAAGAGTCATAGGAGAGCAGCCATCTGCATCGTTTTCATGAGCTGTTCCTGGGATAATATCTTACACATCACATCTGTGTTTTCACCCTCCATTCCAGAATCTGCAACAGAGCTCCAAAACAGATCTCAGAAGTGATGTCAGTCGAAGGGTGGGGAGAGAAAAAATATTTTCCCAAGCAATTACAACAACTGGAGTGCATGTAAAGGCATGCCCACTGGGTCTAATTGGGATCTGGTAGATCCATGGAATGAAAAGTGAAAAAAGCCAAAGAGGATGAAGTTACAGGATGTCCTGTGAAACATCATGTAGAGATGGATGAAGACACAGGGATGTTACTGGTTATTATTACAAAAATAATAAGTTTGATAATATGTTAAAGTTTCCCTAATTCATATTAGTATATGTAAAGTAGATCAAAAGACTTTGTGTAAAGTGAAAGGTGTCGCTAGTAGTGACGAACCCACAGAGGACCATCAACCCATCTCTGCATTCCCCTTTAGCTGCATGGAGCTCTTTTCTCAGTGTGTTGGTTGAGTCTCTCCCTCATTAACGCTGTTTCAAGCAGCATCCGGCAGCGGTTTGTTTAGGAAAAAATGTAATTAAATAAAAATGTCTGATGAACCCACTGTAGACCTGCTCGCCACCAAACAACACACACACACAGAGACAAAGCCCCACCTGCTGGTGGAATCTAATTCCATCAATGCATGAACATTAGGATTATTTCCCAGAAATAGGGACCAGAAAATAAATAAATATGACTATCTGTATTGTCAGGAAACAGGAATAAATGTGTCAAGCCCCACTAGTGGCCCTTAGGGCTCCAAAGTGCTTTCTTAATGACAACATGAAAGTAGTGTATGAAAAGAAAACCATGCTTTATAATTTAGAATATTTGCGTGTAATGTTTCCCTCTGGGTCACAAATCAAAAGGGTTCATGAAAGTGCTCAGTAATGTCCTAGCAATATACACGTGGGAAAACTCCTCTGGTGCTAGAGGAAGCTCAGAGGCTCACCAGAGCATCAACGTGTGGAGAGCATGCATATTCATAGCAAGTTTAATGACTGTTGTCAAGATATAGAAATGAAAATGATAGTTTTGGATAGATGCAGATGAGCAGATAGGCTGACAGGCTCCACCATGAACAAGATACAAAGGTTTTAGTCTACAGGTCGTATAGCTGTCACTGTGGTCATGCCATGTTTGTCATATTTCTACTCAACGTTGGAGTCCTTTGACAAGATTATATTATGGAATTTAACTTTTACATACCATGATAAAACATGTTTGAGTTAGTCATTAAATATGTTTTAATGTTGTTAAATTATCTTTATTCATTACCAAATGAATGCCAATGTAATTTAGAACAAGGTAACAATACTTTAATCATAACTTTAAAGGAATAGTGCGACATTTGATGAAATCATCTTGTTTACTGTCTTGCAGTCAGAATGTGTCCTGTATATACATGGAATCGGAGTTTTGGGCTTCCGGTGGAATCGCAATGCATGCTGGTGTAGCAGGGCTAGAGAAGTGAGCACCAACTCTACAAGGGCCGCCATATTGGATTTCTTCTCTACGTGTTTACATTGTATTTGGCTAGTTTTTAGTGTGTAATCATCGCTCTTCTAGTTATGGGATTTGGACACCGAAGTTGTGTGGAGAAAGGATGTTCAAACAGTGGGAGAAAGATAAATAAATGGACAGAATCTCATTGTGAGCGTCACGATTGCACCCGTTTGATGAAGAATTGAGATTGCAAGCCTCCTTTCGAACTATTTCCATTTCCAACAGCACTAAAGAACAAAGACAGAACGCTAGATCCATGCCGAATGTGACGTATGGGAAACTTTCATTGAATGAGTACAATTTCAGAATCTGCGAGAGGATTGAAAGATATTTGTTTCAACCAGCCAGAGTCAAACAGTCTAAATGCTTTGCCTTCTTTGTATTTGTTCAAAGTTCGTTTATGAAACTAGACATGGTTCCCTGGGTGGTCAGACATTAAAAATAATGTTATATCGCTGAGGTATATCGGCGGCCAAGAAGTCATGCTGTTGTTTTCATTGACCCAGCCATCCTGCAATGTCAAGGGATCAGGCACTGAAACGCCACTCGGCATAACCAAAAGCTTAGTCTTTTCTTTTTCTGTGATTGAAAGTCTTTCGTTAGCTGTTGCTCCTCAATGCCCATCTCTGATGCAGCAAACACCCTGGCAATAAGCTCCAGTTTTGTTCCTGAAACCTTTAAATACCGCTTGCGGCAAAATTATTTCAAAGCTTCGACTTTCCACATCTGAACCTCATCATAAGAAAGGAGTTAAGAACTCATTGTAGAGTAGTAGGTTTGTTTACAACACGCTTGAAGAATAAGCTAAATACAATGTAAACACGTAGAGAAGAAATCCAATATGGCGGCCCTTGTAGAGTTGGTGCTCACTTTTCTAGCCCCGCCACACCAGCATGCATTGCGATTCCACCGGAAGCCCGAAACTCCGATTCCATGTATAGGTCCATGACATATTTAGCCAAGACTGGAAGCTGGGAGAAACATCTACAGCAGTCAGAAGTTGCGCAGAGTTTAGGGACTTGATTATTACATTGCTGCATGTTATGTTTCTGTACTCCTTGCAGGACTTCAGCAGAGGAGACTAGTGCTCAGGCATCTGAGGCCAAACCAAGCAATACAAACCCTCAGGTGTTTCCCCATCCTTCACACACCAGCCAAGACCAACCTAACGCAGGACCTGGCATCCACAGCTCTGCAGCTGACTCTGAGCACAGCTGAGATGTGAAGTATAGAGACTCATTATACTCATTCCACCACACTTTGGGGGGGTTAGCAGTTACAACTAGTACATGTTGATGGGCATAGTCTGCCAGGGTAATGGTCAGTGACTAAAGGAAAAAACTAGAACTGGATCATCAATAGTTAAAGTATTTGTGGAACTAAGTTTCCTAATCTGCAAATAGATCAAATCAAAATGTCACTTTGTAGGATTTTCAATATAATAATAATAACAATAACAATAATAATAATAATAATAATAATAATAATAATAATAATAATAATAAATTGTATTTGTAAAGTTAGTATTTATGTCTCCCTAATGAGAAACAAATACCATAATGTTTTAAAATGTATTAAATATACTTACACTAAACAACCGAACCAAAAGTCTTGGATCATTTACTGATGAAGTCCATACAATGCTGTGTAAAAGTTTACAGAGCGCAAGACTTTCAGCAAAAAGTCAAATAAAACCATGCTGACTCTGGGCCCTCCATGTGTCATGGCACCTTTAGGTCACAACATGTGACCCGTTGAGACGTCTTGTAGGGCTCCAGACTCAGGCGTGCAGCTGCTTATCGCTCACAGTCATGTTTGTGTAGTGTCTTCTTGCTGGCCTGCTCTCAGTGCAGAGGTAGCAGATCATACACCACACACTGTGCTCAGGGGAGATCTGGACTCCACTGCTGCTCCGAAAAGGCCTCAGAGCACAGGAGCCTGTTGGCAGAATGGAGGGGATAAAAGTCACGTAGAAACAGAGACTGACTCAAACTGCGAAGCTTATTCAAACTGTCATTCCTGGAAGTCCATTCCCACCAAGGGAAAAAGAGATGATGTCAGACTACTGAGATAACAGCTGTTTCATTTAAAGGTCCGCTCCATTGCTCGTTGCTACATGACAAGGTTTGTCAAAAACTCCTGGCAAAATTTCTAATTAATTTGCTTTGGTTATTTGTGGTTTACAGAAAGTGGTGGAAGAAGTATGGAGATTCTTTCCTGAAGTAAAAGTAGTACTACATTTTGAAAATACTCCATTACAAATAAAGGACTTCGTTCAAAGGGTTATTATCAGCTAAATCAAAAGTACTTATTTATCAGCCGAAGAGCTTTATTATAATTTATTACAATATTGGATGGATAACTAATACTGATGCATTCATGTGAAGCTTCATTACAATGTTTCACGTGGAGCTAATTTTAACTATTTTACAAACTTTTGGGAAGTTAAATTGAAATGTATCATATTATATATCTTAATCTGAAAGATAACTGGTAGCTCCCAGATAAATGTGAGCATGAAATGAAAGCATTAAGTAGCATAGAATAGAAATATTCAAGCACTGTCATGTAATAACAAACGTGGTGACACCATGATCTTTCCACTAATGCCACAAGATCAATCATATTTCCATTTGAATATACTTCATCATCATATTCTACTGAGGATTGCTCAGAAAGTTTAATGGCAGTCCAGGCTTTAATTTGCACAGAATTTATTTGAAATGTAATCATCCCAAAGCTATTCCTCTAATCCCATTCTTAAACATCAATGATCACATGCTCGTTCAGGCTCCCAGAGGAAGAAGCTGTTCATTGGAAGATTGCACATTCTGTTCTGTAACACCATCCTGAAGACTGCTGTTTGTATTCTTCCTGTCTGTATTTATGTCAGTTGCCTTATTTCTATTTGTGAAGCTCTTTGTGACATTCTGTTCTTGAAAGATGCAAAACAAATAAAGCTACTACTTTCTTACTACAGCTAAGCAAAACAGTCCACACCGCTGTGTGATTCAGGTATTTAAGTCTTGTTCCCTTGATTCTTACACCTAAATATATTGGTAGATTCCAAATTGAATATAATATGAAGCATTACCAAGGATGAAGTATGCAGCCGCACTGAGGGAGAGGATGATGAGGAAGATAGTGCCGAGACCCAGATCTCCCATGGCACAAGCATTTGGACAAGCACAGGGGCTCTCCACCCAGATGTGCAGGGGCTCCTCAGTGCTGAGGCTCTGCTCCCGGATGAAAGAAGTGGACTGATTTGGATTACAGTGGTAATGCACTACTGTCAGCGGCTGCTCGTCATCAACTGGGGCAGGAGAAGAAGAAGATTAGCTGTCAGGCAGGAAGCAATATACGAACAAATGTCTTCTTATTTTAGTTCATAGACATGCTTTGTTCATTTTTGTTAGTACTTATTGATTTGTGGGATTCACCCATATTTGCTATTTTTGCTCTTCTCTTATGTAAGACAACATTTTACGAGTGATTGAAAGAAAAAAACTGTTTTCACAGTCACAGAAACATCCATTTTAAATTTGAGGAACATCAACAATGAATATTTAGATTATTATATTTTTCAGAGTTATTATAATGTTTGGATTATTAAAGAAATACTGTTGGTCCCAATGAAGTCCCAATGGAAACCCTTGGAGGAGGATATTGTTTGTGTTCAGCTTCTGAATGGCTTACATGCTGCTCTTAGATGCTTTTTGATATTCCTGTAACACCAGTACTGACGCTCTGGAAAATCACGTTTATTTTGTTTAAGTTTATTGAGCAGTACCTCCATTTCACTACTTCTGAACTTCTTCTTCTTACGGCCTTTATAGAGTCATTCTTAGGAATGTGCCAGAGTATTTGCATGTGCCACAACACCTGCCCTTAGACAGTGTGCTGCTAACAATAAACAAACGGCCTCACGCCTACAATTTATGATCAAGTAGGGTTCATCATTCAGCACAGCAGGGTAAGAGCAGATTTGGATGGTTAAGAACGTTTAGTACATGTGGAGGTGGAGGAAAATTAAAAGAATGTTTCTGCATGAGGCCCAATGACAAGCATTATATGTAATGTGTGTGTTTTAGCTCACCAAAATATGACACAGACAGCATTTTCAGGCTGTCGTTGTAGTGGAATTCATTCCCTTCATGTCGTCCATAGCTCATATAGCTGCTAATGTATCCGTTGAGCTTGTGATACCTATTCACGACAAAATATCACAAAACAACCGGGATTCACCTGCAAGATGAGTAAAGTACAGATTTCTGAACATTTTTCTAAAGATACAATTCCTTACTGAATTTAATCCAAAAACCAAGCCGTTGCTAAACATGTATGTGAGGGCCAGACTTTTTAGGGTCCTTAAGCAGAACTTCAGCCCTCTCTCCCTCCCCCTAACATCCCATAAAAGGCACACATAGTGCACACACAGATGTTCTGTTTGTTCAAAATAAACTTTTCAATGTGCACAAGAATCAATTATAGTGAGAAAACAGCTGCTAATACATCTGTATATAAACTGTGTGGTTTCTTTATTATGGAAAGTGTATACCAGTATTTTCAAAGTCTTCACATTTTCAGTGTGTGTTTGAGCGCCCTCTGGAGGCCACAAAACACATTGCCCAAATTAACGTCCCACCTAATAAATTGTTATTGCTATACTAACTAGTCACTTCAGATTCACACACATATATATACGCTAAGTTTATAAAATACTATTTACTGTTAAATATTAAAGATGTTCACTTTTGTACTTTACCCTGTTCATTTTTTGCTTTACTGGGGAAATTACCACATTCCGCAAATCCATTTTCCTGACATAGTACTCCAGTAGCTATAACACTAGATCATGAGAGAAAATGAACCTGTAAACCGGTAAATCTTTCAGGCCAGACCAGCTTGAAATGAGCTGCAAGGCATGGTTCACTTTACCCTCTCATGATATGTTTAAAAATATTTTGAAATCAGTTTTTAGAGATAAATGTTGTTTCTTTTAAACAAGTGCCATAATTTGTCTTGATTCCTGTATGTGTGTTGGTATGTTTTCTGTCCCTGTTTGTAATTGTATATGAATATTGTGTAGGCCTACTTGCTGCCCATCCTGACCAGTGCAGAAGGGATATCTCAATTGGACCTTTCAGTTTAAATAAAGGATAAAATAAAGAAATTAATTAAATAAACTTTAAGTACATTGAGCTTCAGTTTAGAAGGCAGGACGTTTTCCTCGTAATGGAGTATTTTACGTGTGGCTTGAGTAAAGGATCTGAAAACTTCCACCACTGTCCAAAACCCGAAGCACTTATACAAGTCACATGAATCTGGTGACTTAAAACTCCACCTTTCAAATTCAAAAAATAATTGTCACTGCAGCGTTCTGGGTTCAAATCCGACCTGAGCTGCATGCCCCCCCCCCCCCTCTCTCTCTCCCTTTCCTGTCTGCAGCAGTCCTGTCTGATAGAGGCAAAAGAGGCAAAAAAGAACATGAATTACATTGAACAGGTTATTTTTATTATTATATAGGCATTCTGTTTTGGCCTTCCCTTTGAGTTAAGACATAGTACTACAAAAACAGCTGCCCAAACCCAGAGAGGAAGAACCTTGACTTCCACAGCATAATATAGTATGAGTGGACAAATATGTCTATTAACATATCCAATCAGAATGGACAGTTGACAGACAGACCAGCAATCAGTCAGTGTTCTGAATCAGAATATTCACAATCAAAGGCAAGGATAAAAATATGCTTCCAAAAATCCTTTCTTTTGATTTAAGTCAACACATTGTGGTCGTGTGTACTCTACCTGACAACGAGACATGCAGCGACGTTGGTGCAGTTCGCTCCTGTCAGGTCCTCTGGCTGTGAGAAGGGCTGGCAGGGGCTGAAGAACACGAGCATCTCTGCACTGACTGCCATCTTCTCTGCTGAGAGAGGCTTCAAGCGCCCCAGGAGACCCTCCGCATCTCCCATGGCTTTCAGGTTTATCACCCCGCTCCCATCCTTCATGATGCATTTACAGCTGTTGACTTTGAAGCAGCCCGACTTCTTAGCGGAGTTCGAATGAAGGGAGAGAGATGAGCAAAAGATGTTAAAACAAACCAAGAGCGGGAGGAAGATACTTTGAAGGCTCATGCTGACCGTGTGCACCAGTGCACAGGGTAGTGACAAGCTGCGTGTTGTTAGGTAACTAAAGAGCCGCTGACAGATGGTGATGGAAAGTAATTAGAATGAAGGTGATTGTCGTTCCGAGCATTCCTAAAGCCCACCGTGCCCAGATCAGTGTCTTTCAAAATGCAGCAAAACACAGGCTGCATAGTCCGAGTCAATATCCAGAGTGACCAGGATACTGTTCCTGGAAAAAACAGAGGTCTGTAAATATCATTGTGCAGTCCTTTATTATATGAACCGTAAAGTCAAGTTAGATTTCTTAAAACCTGGACAAATTAAACCAAAACTTGTAATCTGCATGACGAGGTAGGGCGGTGGGAAAAAGGTTTTGGGCAAACTTATCCTTTTAATTAATACTGAGAATTGTCTTGCAAATCATCTAGTCTTAAGTAGGGGAGACTGGGGACGGTTGCAACACTTTGTGCATTCCTCTCAGTTACTCAGAGACTATTTATTTTTGACCACTTATTGAGTTATGTTTGTTTATGCATAGAACATAGGCCTACATTGAACAATAATGGCAATAAGACTACATTGATACAAAATAATGAAATTAATGGATTATTACGTTATTAACTCCAATGATTATGTACCCCACATGACTTGTGTATGTATAAAAAAACAATACAAGTTTGTATTTGGATGGGCAATGTTTTCCTGGGGTGGGAGGGTCTAACTGAGCGACTATATAAGTATCATCACTCCAGCATGTTTCTGATTGAATGAATAAGATTTGTTGCAACCGTTCCCAGTCTCCCCTAGTAACGACAGTATCACAATAAGATTTCTGCAGTCTTGTACTTCTTGCAGTGATACTGTGTCTAAATCTATTTTCTCACATTGCAGTCATCAATTGAATCCTGTTCATCCACATTTACTCTGCTTTTGATTCTACACACTCCACAGGAAATTCTACAATGTTATGACTATTAAACTACATGAGAGTTGCAAATAATCTCCAATCATTTGATAATAAATTAATGTAATTTTTCATGCAACAATGCTGTTTTCAGCCTCTCATATGGAGATGTTTCTTTATTCTACATTTTATAGACCAAACCATTAATCTATAAAATGATCATTGATTAATCAACAATGAACAAATAATTGTTACCTGGAGCACTAAACTACATCATTTCACTCACTGTCATCCGTGTTGAGACATAAAAGGACCACACAATCACAATCTACAATACTGGCTTTACTGTCATGTTTGTACTGAATAATGTGTGCTTAACAAAATCCATTAGTTTTAATTAACTAGTGACACACAAACTGCTCAGAGCTACTTGATCATCATTAATATCAAACACTAATTGTGCTTAGCTGCACCCACGTGTATGTTTCCATATGTATCAAGACAATCTAGAGATAGGGCGAAAGTTAAAGCACGTTCCTTCCTGTGAAGCGCACTAAACTACACCAATAAGGTACATAAAGTTGTGTCTGCATAAACTTACATTTAATGCAGCACTTCTGAACAAAATTATTGAATATTTAACATGTTGGCTTGAACTTTTATTGCACACAAGACAAACCACAAAAATATTTGTCAAAAAAATGTTTTGCAAGCCACCAGATGACAATGTGTTTGCAGGCCGAAGCATCCAATCTTTTTTAGCACAATAGAGAAGCCCCGAAGAGGGCTTCATTACCAAGACTATTAGCTCATTGTCGGCCTGGTTTTTGCAGTGTCAACAAATAAAGCCTTGAGGGGCCAGTGTCAACATTTCACTTATGGTCGATCAAGACAACTTAATTTATTTATTTTTATCAGACTTGCTTCAATGGATATAAAAGAGTACTGTTTTAATGTGACCGACGTGCAAGTGTGATGACGTTTGTGGAAAGAATACTGAACAGATGATTGTTGTCTTTTACACAGATTTTATTTTGTCAATAGAAAAAGCCTCTAAGCTTTGACTGCAAATTTGCGGATGGAGTAGAGGAGGTCCTTCCTCTGCTGCTTCTTGGTTCGCAGACTCTCCTCATGCTTGTTGAGTTGACGGCGCAGAGCTCTGGTCTTCTTGGGTCTCAGATCCAGGGGCTTGTACTTCTTACCCTGAAAAATGAAAATGTCTTTCAGTAGAGCTGAATAAATACATATTTTGAATGTAAAGTGACCAGTGAAGGACATGAAAGTTTAATTTGCAACAGTTTAGGGTCTAGAAAAGTTAGATATTTGGTTTATTTTGGTTGGTCTAATATAATTAACCATTTACAGATTTTTGTACTTCAGATATTTAAAGGAAGAATTCGGTGCATGTTCACTATTTTTAATGCAAGACGTTCATCTGATTGACATGCTGCAGATAGTTTCTGAACCTTTATCTGACCAGGTATTCACATTACAGGCTTTCTAGGTATCAAATAAAAAAGCGGTCTTATTCAGAATTATTGCAGTCACTGATCATGACAAACACTCATCTCAAGTCTCAGTCTTTTGGTAAGCAGTTGAGAATGCATCAGCAAAACATCAGCTCAACATTTATCATCTTTGACCAGAGGAGTGTCTTCCTGCGTGTTCAGTGAGGGTCTGTGTTACTAGCATCAAAGGAAGCTGCTTGCTCTCACCTTGTAGAACTTCCTCAGGTTCTCCTTCTGTGTCTGGTTGATTACAGTCAGGACTCTGGCGATGGATTTGCGGACAACACGGCTGCAATGAACAAACAGATTTAAGTTTACTGGTAATTTAGTCTCAGCAAACATAGCTGAAGGTATACACCCTCCTATACTTATGATGAAGTTCATAAAATAACTTGGGACCCATGAGTCTGAACCAAGTTGTCCAACTTTATTAGTCCCACATAGTCACGGCAGGTACACCACATTACAGCTTCACTCCTTCCCTAGACATGGATCACTGCTAACCAGAGGGAACATAAATTCCCTCCGAGCATTTACCAAGAGGCAAATCAACAATAGCTTACAGTACGGTTTAACCTGTTTTTTTCCCATTTAAAATCAATTAAAAAAACATAATTTCATGTTCCATCATCCTCTTACTTTTCATTGTCATCATTTCAGTATCAAGATATTTAATCATAAGTCATAATTTTGGCATGCGACACTAGCAGACAGTAAATGTATGATACCCCTTACTTGCACTATGATGCACTGTATATACTCAAATACAGACCCTATGAGAGTTATCTTAAAGCCAGGGTCAGGCATGTCAAATCTGGGCCAACCCGAGCCACTGGTAGGAAAGTGTGCCTCACTGCTGTTCAAATCATTTTCAGACACTGAGTAACTTACATCTTTGAGAGCTTGGATGCCGCTCCACCGGTAACCTTGGCCACACGGAGCTGGGACAGCTCGTTTTTCAGATCATCCAGCTGCTTCAGCAGCTCCTCTTTCTTCTTGCCCCGCAGATCTCTTGCCTTGATCTTGGCCTGGATCATGACAAGAAACATTTATAAGTGACAGCGGCACAATGGCCACCTCAGAGACCACCTCTTCCCGACACGAGTCAGCCAAGCTAACGCAACTCGTTGTGCTTAAAAGCCCGATAAGTTACAACATCAACCCTTTACAGCATTCTTTCGTTTGCACGAACATAACTAACGTTTACTAAAGCAGTCTACTACGAGTAACGATATTTGCAAAGAGACATTGGCTATACGGCAGCTTTTAATATTATCTAGCAATTTAGCTAGTAGGCTATCAATAGCCAGACATGTTTCATTTAGCTTACGGCTAGCAACGCAGCTTAGCGCCGTCCGTCAGTAGCAGCGCTCCACAATATAACATTTTACTCCATTCCGGTGGCAGCCTACTTATTAACACAAGCAAGTACATATACCTGAGAAGCTTGTGTGTACGTATAACATAAACTAAATGGGGTTTAGTTTAGATAATCGAGATAAAATCATAGTAAATGGGCGAGTGTCGAGCTCCTCACCATGTTCCTTCTCGCTGCCCTGTTGGAAAGGCCGGACGTACCGCGTGCAGAGAAAAAGTAGCTTCCGGAGAATCTCTTCTTCGCCGCTTTAAATTTGACATTGTCACAATACAAACAGCGCCACTAATGGGCAGAGCAGGGAAACAACGCAAACATCAAGACAGAATAACCTTTTACAATTCCTAAGGAATTGAAGTCCTTCCTAATGGTGAATTAAAGGAAAACAGTTTAAATTTATAATTGTTTAAATTCATATTTTCCTTATCAATCGACACTCAACACTTTTGCACATGTATTAAAAAGAAAACACTCTGACTGCAAGTATTCAGGCCCTTCGCCATGACACTTGAAATATAGCTCAGGTGCCTTAATGTCACTTGATCATCTTTGTGATGTTTACATCTTGATAGGAGTCCGCTGTCATTTGATTGTAAACAGTTTGTAACACACACAAACATGTAACCATCTGCTGAGTCCTAAAAGTAGATAGTATCTGTTTCACAAAGACTCACACCACTGTAGAGTTCTCCCTTTCTTCATTTCATGTTGCAGGAGTACAACAGGTAGGCTCTTCTTCAGATCAAGTTAACTCTTGGATTGTGTCATTGATTAAATGTCCCGCCTGTGTGTGTGTGCCAACAACCACACAATTGGTGCACATCTCCAAGACAGACTCAATCGATCATATACAGTATATACACAGCACCCTGTAAACTAACACGGTGTACATAATAAAATCACAAAAGCAATATATATATTATATAAGATATTAATAATAATTTTATAATAATAGAGATTATCTGGTCAGTGAGTAAAAATGGAGACTTTGCTTTTTACATCACTCTCAGAAAACAAGGGAGGAAGGGATGATTGCAAATTCTATGTATATGCTAGAAAAGTATTTTGTCATAACCACAGGAAATAAAAATAATATTATAGTGTTAACAATATGTATCAAACTAGAGGAAGCAAACGACTGTGGCACAAATGTAGAAAATACAATCTTTCCTATAAAAAGGGTTTAACAGAGAATTCTTCATTTAGTCCTCAAGAGGGGTTATATATTGAAGGTAATTAATCCAATATAGTTTTCTTTGGGGAAGTGTCGCTTTCTGATCTGTGGGGGAGGACATGCTCCATTCCTATTTATCTCATAGTGGCCACAGAATGTTTAGCTTCCACAAAATTATCTACAGGGCTTTGTCTAGGCTCTGTTATCTTTTCCTAAATAAACCAATCCACAGCGGGCGGCACTTCAGCATATACAGGTACATCTCAATAAATTAGAATATCGTGGAAAAGTTCATTTATTTCACTAATTCAATTCAAAAGGTGAAACTCATATATTATATGGATTCGTTACACACAAAGTGAAACATTTCAAGCCTTGATTTGTTTTAATCTTGATGATTACGGCTTACAGTTAATGAAAACACAAAAATCAGTACCTCAGAAAATTAGAATATTTCATAAGACCAATAAAAAAAGGATTTTTAATACAGAAATGTCGGCCTTCTGAAAAGTATGTTCATGTGTCTGCACTCAGTACTTGGTCGTGCCTCCTTTTGCATGAATGACTGCTTCAATGCGGCGTGGCATGGAGGCGATCAGCCTGTGGCACTGCTGAGGGGTTATGGAAGCCCAGGTTGCTTCGATAGAAGCCTTCAACTCGTCTGCATTGTTGGGTCTCGTGTCTCTCGTCTTCCTCTTGACATTACCCCAGAGATTCTCTATAGGGTTCAGGTCAGGCGAGTTTGCTTCCATGGTCATTGAACCAGGTATTAGTACTTTTGGCAGTGTGGGCAGGTTCCAAGTCTTACTGGAAAATGAAATCAGCATCTCCAAAAAGCTTCTCAGAAGAAGGAAGCATGAAGTGCTCTAAAAGCTTCCTGGTAGACGGCTACGTTCACTTTGGACTTGAGATAACACAGTGGACCAACACCAGCAGATGACATGGCTCCCCAAATCATCACTGACTGTGGAAACTTCACACTGGACTTCAAGCAACTTGGATTCTGTGCCTCTCCGCTCTTCCTCCAGACTCGGGGACTTTGATTTCCAAATGAAATGCAAAATCTACTTTCATCTGAAAAGAGGACTTTGGACCACTGAGCAATAGACCGGTTCTTCTTCTCCTTAGCCCAGGTAAGATGCTTCTGATGTTGTCTCTGGTTCAGGAGTGGCTTGACACGAGGAATGAAACAGTAGCACATGTCCACTCAACTTTCTATGGATGTTTGGATACAGCACTCTGGGAACAGCCAGCTTCTTTAGCACTGACCTTTTGAGGCTTCCCCTCCTTGTGGAGAGTGTCAAAGACTGTCTTTTGGACAACTGTCAAGTCAGCAGTCTTCCCCATGATTGTGAAGCCTGCTGAACCAGATTGAGACCATTTAAAGGCTCAGGAAACCTTTGCAGGTGTTTTGAGTTCATTAGCTGATACAATGTGACACCGTGAGTCTACAATATTGAACTTTTCTTACAATATTCAAATTTTCTGAGATACTGATTTTTGGGTTTTCATTAGCTGTAAACCGTACTCAAGATAAAACAATTAAAAGGCTTGAAATATTTCACTTTGTGTGTAATTAATCTGAGTTTATGAATTAATGAAATAAATGAACTTTTCCACAATATTCTAATGTATTGAGATGCACCTGTACAGTACATTTGTTCTAGAACAGGTGATCTTTGCTTTCATCTTTGTCCTCCCATGAAGAGAACGATTAAACAGAGTGCTCCGTCTTAAGACATTGGCTACTAACATTACATTTGAAGGTGCCTTGTGCCATCCAGCAAAGTAGTTCAGTACCAGGTCTGATTTAACTATTGTACCATCTAACTATCCTAGGAGGACATTTCAAATTGTGGGCCAAGCCCAAGTTATGCCAATGTATTCTGATTGTGCCTGAACTGGATGGTCTGTGAGGGATGTAGAACACTGGACATTGTTTTCACTTTTTTTGGAACCGAGACCAAACAATCCTCTTGAGTTTTCAGAAGTTTCAACTTTAACTCTGATCTATTTTTATCAATGTTCCCAGTTTGTTTCAAATGTTCAGTCTTTTGTGACTCCTGAACTACAGATCTATGTTATCCTCCAAAACTAATGCAAAGGCCATCCTTTGAAGCAGTAGTTTCAAACCCTTTTCCTAAAAAGATCCCTTTCCCATTGAGTAAACTGACAACCCCCTGACTGAGTGACATGTTAGATATTTCATATTATAGTCAATGCATAACAGTGCTGAACTGAAACTCTACAGGCACGCCCCACAGTGGCAATAACTGCAGAATGTTCATGTAAACTTTATTAGGATGAATTTGAGGAAATAATTTTCTGTGACTATTGCATTAGAAATCATTTTTAGAAATCTTTTTAAAAAACCAACATAATCCAAACTTTAAACCTGCCATAAATTGAGCAGTTGGTAATTAGTGTTCCTCTTGAGCATTTGCTGTCAGACTTTTGAGAATCTAAGTCATCCTGTTTTATAAAAGGAGCAAACACTTACAGTGCATAAAGAAAGTATTCAGACTTCACTTTATGTTGCAGCCATGTTTAAATGATCCCCTCAAACTACACCCCATAATGACCAAGCAAAAACAGGCTTTTAGGTTTTTTTGCAAATTTATTTAAAAAGAAAAATGACAACTCCTTCACATAAGTACCCAGACCTAGAACTCCGTACTCTGTTGGCAGTGCAAGCTTTGCACACCTGATTTTCTGTCCCTCTACAGATTTTCAGTCTCCATCAAGTTGGATGGGGCGGCCGGTGGAAGACCATTTTCAGGTCTCTCCAGAGATGTTTGAGTGGGTCAAAGTCTTGAACACACACAACATTCACAGAATTGTATGTAAGCCACTCACACGTCATCTTAGCTGCATGCTCTGGGTCAGTGTCCTGTTGGAAGGTGAACCTTCGGCCCAGTCTGAGACCATGCATGCTCTGGACCAGGTATTCATTAAGGACCTCAGTACTTTGCTCTGGTCAGCTTTCACCCCTAAACCAGACCCCCAATCTCTGCTGCTGTAACCCCCACCACGCTTCACCTTTGGTGTGGCATTGTGCAGGTGATAAGCAGTGCCTGGTTCCCGCCAGACATCAGGCATAGCTTTGAGGCCGACCAGTTCCATCTTGGTTTCAGACCAGAGAATCTAGTTGTCTCAAAGCGGGCTCTCAAGCCATTTCACTGACAGGCTTCCTCTCTGGTTCTTGGCTACATCTCTTACAAAGTCAAAGCCTCTAAGCTTTGACTGCAAACGTGCGGATGGAGTAGAGGAGGTCCTTCCTCTGCTGCTTCTTGGTTCGCAGACTCTCCTCATGCTTGTTGAGTTGGCGGCGCAGAGCTCTGGTCTTCTTGGGTCTCAGATCCAGGGGCTTGTACTTCTTACCCTGAAAATAATTAAAGTATCTTTCATTAGAGCTCAAAAAAATATATATTTTGTAATGATAGTGACAAGTGAAGTCTAATATCTAGAAAAGTTTGATATTTGGTTATAATCAAACATTTGCATATATTAACACTTCAGACATTCAAAGGATAATTAGGTTAAGGAATTTCATACATTTTGTTTTCTCTAAGCACAGAGCAAGGCTCAAAATGGTCACATTTCAATAATGTGCTTTTGCCACATTTAGTGTTGGTATAACACTTGTGTTAGTAAGTGGCCAGATCATTAAACATGACAGTCATGTTCAGACAGCAAGCCTCCAATGCAAGACGTTCATCTGATTGACATGCTGCAGATCGTTTCTGAACCTTTATCTGACCAGGTATTCACATTACAGGCTTTCTAGGTATCAAATAAAAATGCGGTCTTATTCAGAATTATTGCAGTCACTGATCATGACAAACACTCATCTCAAGTCTCAGTCTTTTGGTAAGCAGTTGAGAATGCATCAGCAAAACATCAGCTCAACATTTATCATCTTCGACCAGAGGAGTGTCTTCCTGCGTGTTCAGTGAGGGTCTGTGTTACTAGCATCAAAGGAAGCTGCTTGCTCTCACCTTGTAGAACTTCCTCAGGTTCTCCTTCTGTGTCTGGTTGATTACAGTCAGGACTCTGGCGATGGATTTGCGGACAACACAGCTGCAATGAACAAACACCAAAGTCAGAGTGTTTCTTTACAGCAGATTTTGGTTTAAAGGTAGTTTAGTCTCAGCAAATATTGCTGAACATAAATCTTTTTTTTTCTTAAATCATTAAAGAGCAGCGGCCAGGATGGCTGTTCTTCACTGAGCGGTTAGTATGCACATGTGCCTCAAAAGGACTTCACATTCTGCCATAACTGCCTGTTCTTCCTTTTACTGTGGTGGTGGTAGTGTGGCGTTCAACGAATCCAAACCTATAAACTACAGTGGCTTATTGAACCTGACATGTAAAAGTAGTTTCCCACAGGAATTAGAGACTATGGCGGTCGGACCCCGAACTCTCTAGGGTAGAAGTTTCAAACTCAATCACAGAGAGCCAAAATTAAAAACTGGGACTACGTTGAGGGCTCAACATTTATTGAACAAGTGGGACATATTTGATAATATAGAGCGAGTGCATGTGACTTCACGCTTATTTCCCAACCCGTAAATCAGCCATGTTGGATGATATACACAACCAAGACGGCGCCTGTTCGCATGTGAGTTGCTGCAACGCTTCGTAATTTTCTTTGTATTTAAACGTCTAAAATTGAAAGAAAATGCCAATCGTGTGCGCAGTGTATAATTGTGGTCATAACACTACTCGTGACCCAGAGAAACGGTTCTTTAGATTTCCTACAATCATCAAAAACAACGTTCCACAAAAGAGGGATGAATTGCTGTCTACCGAACGCCGTAAGCTGTGGTTTAGCAACATAACTCGTGAGGATTTAACAGAAGAAGAAGCACAATTCACCCGTGTGTGTGTGGCGTCCACTTTATATCTGGTAAGAGCTCATGCTAAAGCTATGTTTTCAATGTTTACGTTAAACATTTGTGCTTATGATATACCCGAACACTGTAAGACCTTACTTCTCCACATCGCTGACTGGTAAATAAGGCACTTTCTTTACATGTGATGGCAGCCATTTGCTCTTTTCTCCTGTGCATGTTTTTGTTTTGCTTATTCTTGAGACTACTTCACTTGCGAAAAGCAAAGCACCAATGTGAGAACATGCTTCACTTACTCCAGCCATACAATCACAGTGTGCGAGGATAACATCGCCGCTCTTCTCACTCACAAACCATGGCTTGAGCGGTGTATCTCGAGCTCTTTGAGAGTGATTTACACGGGCATGGACGAGCACCCTGTCATCTTTCAGTGGTTTGGTAAGAAGACTACCAACCCAGCCAGAAACAAAGAAATTATAAGCATCTAAGCTCTTGTATGCCTTCATTTGTGCGTTGGTTGCCCACGACGTTTGTAGCACAATATCCGGATATTCAATCGGCGGTAATGAATCTAAATCCTCAATATAATCCGACGGCTTTAGCATGTATGGGTCACGGAAATTTGGACTTTCTCTGAATCTTGCCTTTGCAGAGGACTCCAGAGTCAGAATACTTTGAAGAAGTCAAGAGTTGTATTGTTGGCTTTAGACGCCATTGTTGATTTGTATACCAACCAACATGGTGTCGAACACGAATAATTCATATTAGCGCAGGCCAAATATAATTTTAATGCATGGTGCAGATTTTGTTCTCTTCTCCGCCGTCTGACTGTAGGTGTGTGCACCAGGAGCAGAGCTGAATGTGTACATTGCTGACTGAAAGATATTGTCTTTTAAATTTGTGGGGGGGGAATTGGTCAAAGAAATTATATAAAAATGGTCTAATAACCAAAAAAGGACCCCCATTGAAGACCTCTGCTCTGGGGGGGCATGCTAAATCCTAAACATTAGTGGCATAGAATAGATAGACATATGTAGTCCATTCTCCCAGCCCCCACCCTAATTTACCTCACACATAGACATCTACCTAGAATATTGCAGATCTCTGGTCAGCATATTTTATGCATGTATAGCCTTTATTATTATTACAAATAGTGTTTCCTTGCATTCAGCGTGAAATACAATTTAAGAATATATTGTAGACTAGTTACCTTGTGCAGTTCCTGAATACATTATCTATAAATCCTATTAATAACTTCGCATGGTGTTTATACCATGGGCAGACAGCAAATTAATTGCCCCCACCTCCCACACGAAGCATAACACAACACCCGTAGTACCACGACCGTGGTAGGAAAGTGTGCCTCACTGCTGTTCAAATCATTTTCAGACACTGAGTAACTTACATCTTTGAGAGCTTGGATGCCGCTCCTCCGGTAACCTTGGCCACACGGAGCTGGGACAGCTCGTTTTTCAGATCATCCAGCTGCTTCAGCAGCTCCTCTTTCTTCTTGCCCCGCAGATCTCTTGCCTTGATCTTGGCCTGGATCATGACAAGAAACATTTATAAGTGACAGCGGCACAATGGCCACCTCAGAGACCACCTCTTCCCGACACGAGTCAGCCAAGTAGCTCCACGTGGTTAACAGACAGGGGTTGTGTGCGCCACCCAAGAGGCTTCAGCCAGCGCCATAATGATCATTTAAAATTAGTAATGTTTTATCAGCCACGAACGTGTTTACTATTAATGTATCAAACTATTGTTGAACAAGCAGAATAAACTTGGAAGTCTTTTGACTTCCAGTAACCTCCACCTCTCATCCACAGCCGCTATATTTGACATGTTATTAGTATTTACAGAGACACGCGTCTGCACGAGGTCCGTTAATATTATCCAGCACTTTTAGCTAGCAGTCTATCAATAGTCAAGACATGCTCCGTGAGTTCACGGCTAGCAACTCAAGTTTATCGCCGTCGGTTAGCAGCATGGCTACACAATATAACATTTAATTCAATTCCGGTAGCAGAGCAGCCTACTTAACACATGCAAGAACATCTACCAGAGAAGCGTGTGTGTGCGTATAACACACATTTAATAGGCTTAAGAAAAGAAAAAAAAAACGTAAATCGTAATTAATGGACGAGTGTTGCGCTCCTCACCATAGTCCCCTCGCTACTCTGACTGAAAGGCCGGAGAAACCGTGTGCTCACAATATATAGCTTCCGGAGAACTTCTTCTACGTGGCTTTAAGTTTCACTTCGATGACATACAAACAGCGCCGCTGACGGGCGGAGCAGGGACACGCAAGTACCTGAAGAAGAGCTTACCTGTTGTACTCCTGCAAGATGAAATGAAGAAAGGGAGAACTCTACAGTGGTGTGAGTCTTTGTGAAACAGATACTATCTACTTTTCGGACTCAGCAGATGGTAGTGATGGTGAGATGAAGCTTCAGGAAGCGTTGAAGCTTTCCATCCAATTGGTTCACTCATGGGCCGAAGCTTCGTGGTGGTTCATTTGCTCTACTGCGTCATCAAGTGGACAATACATGTAAAACTGGCAGAGTGATTATAATGGCTTTGGTGTGTGAAACTTTGAATTGAATAAATGATGTTTGTGATGCCAATACATAAATTATGTACTTAATAATATGGTGTCTGTCAATGGTCCAAAGGAAAAGTAGGAACAAATTGGGGAGAGGGTTGTGATGTGAATATGATACTTAGTTTATGACTTTGCTTATGTTTCTAGGGACAACATTTTATTTACTTTTATTTAAAAATAACAACTTTTCCACAGTGCTGAGCTTCAGGCGGTTTCTCTTTTTTTACAGAGAAACGCAACTTCAAGTTTGTACAAGTTCGGCTACACATTGTTCTGTCCTTCCCAATACTGTAGGGCAGGGGTGTCAAACTCATTTTAGTTCAGGGGTCACATACAGCACAATTTGATCTCAAGTGGGCCGGACCAGTAACATCACAGCATAATAACCTGTAAATAATGACAACTCCAAATTTACATTCTGAAAATGTTCAAATTTAATGAACTATCTTTTTACAAAACATGGGGCTAAAGAAGCCTGTCTTTTTAAGCCTGGGATCGAGCAGTGTTGCCAGTGATATGATGCTCATTGATTGCAAATTGTTAAGCTTGGCGCGTAACTGTCTCCTCAGACTCTCAGCCATTGCTTTGCTCTCTGGAGTTTGGACTATTCCCATTTCCTCCTCCAGTGCGTGGTGTAGCATTGACAAAAGTGGAATGACTTTTGATCCAGACACTTTTTTCTCCTCTTGACAGCTCAACGGTGGCATCATTAAATGGGTACAGCACTTTCAGACAATCTGCAATAATTTCATACTGTTTTGATGAGAGTGGGGCAACGTCAGTGTGTAGGCCTGCCAAAGCTGCTCCTAGAGGTTCCCTGAGGTCATAAACACGTTGGAGCATATGGTATGTGCTGTTCCAGCGTGTATCCACCTCTTGAATCAGCTTCAGTGCCGTCCGGCCCATTTGTTCCTGCCCCTGTGTCAGCCTCTCCTATAAAAATTGGCAACAAAAAGTGATTAATTCAAGTGTCACTGCAGCAGCAACTTAAACAAAACAGCGTCATTTAGAATATTGCAATGAAATAAAGGAATTCGCCTTTGCAGTGGTGCTTGAAGTAGCCCACCATCTTCCTGGAGTTTGCCCGGATGTCAGACAACACAGTGTTTTGGCCTTTTTTATGAGTAAATTCAATGTATGCGCCACACAAATTGTGTGACGCAAACTAAGCTCCCTGGCACAAGCACCCATATTTGCTGCACCATCAGTCACAAGGCAAGTAACTTTGTGTGTAATACCCCACTGTGACATAAGTGCTGCTTTTACTTTTGCCAAATTTTCAACAGTATGTGCCTCAGGGAAATGCAGCATCCCTAACACAAGAAAACAAAGAGGTGCTTGCATCTATAAAATGGCATGTCACAGCTAGATACTCATCAGTGTTGATGGAGGTCCTTGTATCTGTCCTCCACCGTAGCTTTCAAAGCCTAAAGGAAAGAAGAGAACACTCTAGAAATGGCAAATATGGGAAAATGGGGAAACATGCTTGATGTGCTCACATACGCAGCTTTAACAAGCTTTCTGAACCCTTTGTCCTCCACAATAGTGAAGGGCTGGGAATCCTCAATCAAGACCAAGGCCTCATCCACATCAGTCTTCTGTCCTCATCACAAAAAATGTTGTATTCAATTACAGATGTTATTAATTAGTCACATATAAAATATAAATTAATGGTGTCTATTACCATTCATTTATATTTTATATGTGACTAATTAATGGTGTCTATTACCCTCTCTGGGAACCATCACCTTATCGTGGTGGAGAGGTTTGTGTGTCCCTATGAACCTGAGAGCTGTGTTGTCTGGAGCCTAGTGCTCCTGGTAGGGTCTCCCAAGGCAAATTGGTCTCAGGCGAGGGGCCAAACTAAGAATGGTTCAAAAACGCGTCATGAAAAAAAGGTAAAGGACAGGAGAGACCCTGTCCAGAGGAAGCCCGGGGCCCCCGTCTGGAGCCAGGCCCAGAGGGAGGGCCCGGCAGCGAGCGCCTGGTGGCCGGGTTTGCCACGGAGCCCGGTCGGGCACAGTCCGAAGAAGCTGCGCGGTGCCTCCCATCCATCCATCCTGTGGGCCCACCACTCATGGGAAAAACCGCTGGGGTCGGGTGCGCTGTCACACGGGTGGCAGTGATGGTTAGGGATTGAACCTGAGTGGGCGATGTTCAAAACCTCTATTGCTGAAGGGTGATGAGCTGTGGTCTCAAGGTCTGAGGTGCCTCAAGGGGCGGTAACCCTCGAACACTGTGGTGGACCCCAGTGGTCAGGGAAGCCGTCCGACTGAAGAAGGAGTCCTTCCGGGTTATGTTATCCGCGAGGACTCCGGAAACAGTTGCAGGGTATCGAAGGACTAGAAGGGCGGCAGCTTCTGCCGTGTCAGAGGCAAAGCAGCGGGTGTGGGAGAAATTCGGAGAAGCTATGGAGAAGGACTTTCGGTCGGCACCAAGGTGCTTCTGGAAAACCATCCGGCACCTCAGGAGGGGGGAGCGAGGAACCATCCAAGCTGTGTACAGCAAGGGTGGGACCCTGCTGACTTTGACTGAGAAGGTTATCGGGCGGTGGAAGGAGCATTTTGAGGAACTCCTGAATCCGACTAACATGCCCTCTATGGTAGAGGCAGAGCTGGAAGCTGATGGGGGATCATCGTCAATTTCCCTGATGGAAGTCACTGAGGTAGTCAAACAACTCCACAGTGGCAAAGCCGCAGGGGTTGATGAGATCCGTCCAGAAATGCTGAAGGCTTTGGGTGTTGAGGGGCTGTCTTGGTTGACACGCCTCGTCAACATTGCGTGGAAGTCTGGGACAGTGCCTAGGGGTTGGCAGACCGGGGTGGTGGTTCCCCTATTTAAAAAGGGGGACCAGAGAGTGTGTGCCAACTACAGGGGTATCACACTTCTCAGCCTCCCTGGTAAAGTCTACTCCAAGGTACTGGAAAGGAGGGTTCGGCCGGTAGTCGAACCTCTGATTGAAGAGGAACAATGCGGATTCCGTCCTGGTCGTGGAACAACAGACCAACTCTTTACTCTTGCAAGGATCCTGGAGGGGGCCTGGGAGTACGCCCATCCGGTCTACATGTGTTTTGTGGATCTGGAGAAGGCGTATGACCGGGTCCCCCGGGTGATACTGTGGGAGGTACTGCGGGAGTATGGGGTGAGGGGGTCACTTTTGAGGGCCATCCAATCCCTGTACGCCCAAAGCGAGAGTTGTGTCTGGATACTCGGCAGTAAGTCGGACACGTTTCCAGTGAATGTTGGCCTCCGCCAGGGCTGCACTTTATCACCAATCCTGTTCGTGATTTTCATGGATAGGATATCGAGGCGTAGTCGTGGAGGAGAGGGGTTGCAGTTCGGTGACCTGAGGATCTCATCGCTGCTCTTTGCAGATGATGTGGTCCTTATGGCATCATCGGTCTGTGACCTTCAACAGTCACTGGATCGGTTCGCAGCCGAGTGTGCAGCGGTTGGGATGAGGATCAGCACCTCTAAATCTGAGGCCATGGCTCTCAGCAGGAAACCGGTGGATTGCCTACTCCGGGTAGGGAATGAGCCATTACCCCAAGTGAAGGAGTTCAAGTACCTCGGGGTCTTGTTCGCGAGTGAGGGGACGATGGAGCGAGAGATTGGCCGGAGAATCAGAGCAGCGGGGGCGGTATTACAGTCACTTTACCGTACCGTTGTGACGAAAAGAGAGCTGAGCCAGAACGCAAAGCTCTCAACATACCGGTCGATCTTCGTTCCTATCCTCACCTATGGTCATGAAGGCTGGGTCATGACCGAAAGAACGAGATCACGGGTACAAGTGGCCGAAATGGGTTTTCTCAGACGGGTGGCTGGCATCTCCCTTAGAGATAGGGTGAGAAGCTCAGCCATCCATGAGAGACTCGGAGTAGAGCCGCTGCTCCTTTACGTTGAAAGGAGCCGGTTGAGGTGGTTCGGGCATCTAGTAAGGATGTCACCTGGGCGCCTCCCTAGGGAGGTGTTCCAGGCACGTCCAGCTGGGAGGAGACCCCGGGGAAGACCCAGGACTCGGTGGAGAGATTATATCTCCTCACTGGCCTGGGAACGCCTTAGGATCCCCCAGTCGGAGCTGGAGGATGTGGCCCGGAGAAGGGAAGATTGGGGTTCCTTACTAGAGCTGCTGCCCCCGCGACCCGACCCCGGATAAGCGGTAGACGATGGATGGATGGATGGATGGATGGATGGATGGTGTCTATTACAAACGTATCATGTCATTTTATGTTTGTATGCTGTCTTATCATTGCATCCTAAAATGGCTTACCTGAGGTTGGTCCACCTTGGTTGGTGTCCTTGTTTTCATGCAGGGCTCTATAATGCCTCAGCATCGATGAGGTGTTATTGTTGTATCCAAGTTCTTTTGAACACTTCACCTTTTGAAAATACCAGAAATGAGACGAAAGACATTAGAACAAGGGATGTGCTGTGTTGTCACATTTATTTACATATATTACGCTAGTTATTATTACTATGTGCATACCTTGTCAGGCGAGATCAGCTCAAAATGTTCCCAGACAGGGGGAAACCTCTTTCTTGCTGGCTCATCGCAAAAAAAAAGAAGCTCGAATAAATTGCAAACAAACGCACAATAAAGTCCAAAGTCAACAAATTGTGAGGGGGGGATCAATTCAATTGCAGTTTGTTCCCCTTATATTTCGAATTGCACACCAAACCCGCGAACCTGTTCCTGAATCAGTCACGTGATACGGCAGGCTCGTGAGGCTTCGAACGTCACCAACACAAGCCTCGATAAACGCTTCACAAAAATCTTCCTAGATTACTCGATACACACTTCGAAGCCTCGACACGGAAGGATACATCACCAGCAGATGGTCATGACGAAGGGCTTATACTTATGCAACTTACTTACTTGTGATATTTAATTTGATTAATTAAATCCAAATTGTCCGTTCAACTCTTGTGGATGACACAAATGTTCTAACTTTGCTCTAAGCCCGGAAAGTTTAAGATAATAAATATATATGGCAATTCCTGTATGTAGGTCGTTGTATGGTAATAAGTTGACCTTACGGTTTTTAGCCATTTTCTCTTAAAATATCAAATTATAAATTTGACACTCTTCTATGACACCCCATAAACATGTCATGGCTATTCTGAACATTTTGAGCACCTTAGAAAATCTGTAGCTCCTACGGTTTAGAACAGGTTCAAGCAAAGGTCCGGAGCATCATAATGTCTAACTTGAGTTATGAATTAGTGTGAGATATATTGAAGTAGCCTAGTAGCTGTATCAACGTCTGCACGTCATCAACAACTGACTGTAAAATCTTATAGATAGTGTGCAAACACGTGACAAAACTGTGTGACGTATGCGTGCAACGCCATGTTGGATGATATACAAATCAACAATGCGAACAACAACAGCAATACAACTCCGACTTCTTCAAAGTATTCTGACTCTCTGGAGTCCTCTACAAAGGCAAGATTCAGAGGAAAAAGTCCAAATTTGCGGCCGTGACCCGTACACGCTAAAGCCGTCGGATTATATTGAGGATTTAGATTCATTACCGCCGATTGAATATCCGGATATTGTGAACTACCTTGTGCTACAAACGTCGTGGGCAACCAACGCACAAATGAAGGCATACAAGAGCTTAGATGCTTATAATTTCTTTGTTTCTGGCTGGGTTGGTAGTCTTCTTACCAAACCAGTGAAAGATGACAGGGTGCTCGTCCATGCCCGTGTAAATCACTCTCAAAGAGCTCGAGATACACCGCTCAAGCCATGGTTTGTGAGTGAGAAGAGCGGCGATGTTATCCTCGCACACTGTGATTGTATGGCTGGATTAAGTGAAGCATGTTCTCACATTGGTGCTTTACTTTTCGCAAGTGAAGTAGGCTCAAGAATAAGCCAAACAAAAACATGCTCAGAAGAAAAGAGCAAATGGCTGCCATCACATGTAAAGAAAGTGCCTTATTTACCAGTCAGCGATATGGAGAAGTAAGGTCTTACAGTGTTCGGGTATATCATAAGCACAAATGTTTAACGTAAACATTGAAAACATAGCTTTAGCATGAGCTCTTACCAGATATAAAGTTGACGCCACACACACGGGTGAATTGTGCTTCTTCTGTTAAATCTTCACAAGTTATGTTGCTAAACCACAGCTTACGGCGTTCGGTAGACAGCAATTCATCCCTCTTTTGTGGATCGTTGTTTTTGATGATTGTAGGAAATCTAAAGAACCGTTTCTCTGGGTCACGAGTAGTGTTATGACCACAATTATACACTGCGCACACGATTGGCATTTTCTTTCAATCTTAGACGTTTAAATACAAAGAAAATTACGAAGCGTTGCAGCAACTCACATGCGAACGGGCGCCGTCTTGGTTGTGTATATCATCCAACATGGCTGATTTACGGGTTGGGACGTAAGCATGACGTCACATGCACACAATCTATAAAGAAAGTACAATTTAAAAACATTTCGACAATATTTATAGTCACTTAACATTGAACTATACAGATATATATATATATATATATATATAATACTGTAGATATGTATAGTGTTCTTCTTGGGCTTCATTTAAAAATAAAAAAATAAAAAACTTTTGTGCATCTTAAAATAAAGTGCTTAATTTTAGAAAAATAAAATAAAGTGTAGCAGCAGCTTGAGTTTCCCTTTTTCTTTAACTGTTTCACGTCTTAATTTAACAGTCTCAACCAATGTTAGAATACATCAGTCTCAACACATTTTAACAATTGAACAGTTTAACCCAGACTAGCACATCCTGGGTTAAACTGTTCTATGTGGCTGATGATGCTGACAGGTGGCCTATTTGCTTTATTTTGTCACAAATCAAAATCATATATGGCTCTGAGTGCTTATTTTCTGTGCCCTCAGTTCAGACGTTGTGTCGGATAGATCGGCGTCTGGGTCCGGACTTGGACCGCGGTCCGCCAGTTAGTGACCCCTGGTTTAGAAGATACAGCTATGTCGGAAGCAGCACTTCCGATGAAAAAGAGGCGTGGTCATTTAAAAAAAGGGTGTGGTCATTTTCGGGCCGTTCTCCCTGAATTTGGCACACATCCCAAATTGTTCCTTGGGGTCATATTAGTCTATAACAGTTGAGTTATCCTCTCCTAAATTATGTGCATACATGTCTAAGCCAGGTCCTAGACTATATGGGGTGGGGAACCTTTTTAATTTTTTTTTTACAACATCCTTCAAGGGCCATACTAATTATTTAACTCATAAACTCTGCAAAGAATTTTTAACACACAGCCCATTCATTTCACTTTTCTTATATGCTGTGCAAAAAAGCAACTTTTTTTATCCATGTATCTTTCTGTTTTATCAGAAAACAATCCTTTATTAGTCCCACAATGGGGAAATGTATATTGTCACAGCAAAAGAACATATGAAGTAAAAAGGCAGTAAACAATAATTAAATAGAATAAAAAATAATATAAGTACCAAGTGGTTGATAGAAAATAAAGTGAATATTGCACATGGCAGTGATAATTGCACAAATTATAAAAAGTGAGTATTGTAAATGGCAGTGGTGGAATAGTCTGTTCTTGGTGTGGTGGTCTACCTCTCTATCTGTCCATGTTTGTATGTAACGCTCTGCAGAGAGCTGCTTGTTGGGCCAAACTCCGCCGAAGAGCGTTAACTTTATCCAAACGCACTCTTCCTTTCAGCTCGTGCAGTTTGACCTGTTTCGTGCAGTAATGACGCGTGATGATAATGACCGCCTCGTTTAAAATTGAAGTTTTTTGACATGACGTGACCACGTGATGACACGTTCCGCTCGTGTTGTGTTCAAGGACCCTGACCTTGGCCAGGAAAACAGTCAGTCCTCCATTTAAAGTATTGCTGTCTAGTTTTTTTTTTGCTAGTGGATTTTATTTGTGTGCGTTTTACGAATTACCTCGAGGGCCGGATCAAATGGTCTCGCGGGCCATATACGGCCCAGAGGCCGGAGGTTCCCCACCCCTGTCCTAGACTAATAGGCCTAATGCTAACGTGAAAACAGGATTTTAGATGTATATATTACAAATAAAGCTTATTATTATTAAAGAAAGAAAGGGTTAGGGTTAGGGTTAGGGTCAGTTGCAACCTGTTTGACAGGTGAAACTCTCAGGGACTCTATCAAGGCCTCTGGAGAACTGTTGGTACAAAGTACCATCTGGGATATTTGTTTGTTACTTGGGTATGTAAAGCAGACTGCGTCTCCATACAGCTTGATGATTAGCTGCTTTACAGCTCTGTTTGACACTATTCCAGTTGTATCTTCATTAAGCCTTTCTCTGATGGAAGTCAGACTGTGTGCTGACCTACGAAAATCAAGCCCAAGGGCTAAAAATCTAGCCTTGAATGAGTCGTTTTCGGCTGTTACCGAATCCTCCATTTCGAGGTTTTTCAGTATTTCCTCAATTTTAGCATTATATTTATTGAAATAGCCTTTACAACAACGGTCGTGATACTGGATATCAGCCGAAAAAACATGATCTATGTCAGACATTGCCGCTGTTTCAGTGTATACATGGTCCTTGAACAACATGGCCGCATTTAGTAGTTTTTGGGCCATGGGTTTTTCACAGATTCTGTACAATGTGTGTATTTTGTCCTGTTTAACTGTCTTGCGACCTGCACCACAAAATATACAGACATTTGTAGTTAAACTGGAGTTAAATCTCTTGCTGCGTCGCTCAGATGTATCATTAATAGGCCCATCCTGAGATGGTTCTAATGGTTGGATTATGCTGTCAGTCTTAGCCATTTCCCTTTGAAAACTTCTGTAGCAAGATGAGGTGTGGTATTTCATGATACCCTGCTCTTGCACTGTCAGTTGAAGAACCCTAGCAGCTCGAGTGTCATTACTCTCTGATTGTTTGGCAAGCGAAACAATATCACCCCTGCCGATTTCACCACTACATAGGTACTCAGATCACTTCTTCTTCTGACATAGGATGCACTCATCGAGATGGATCGGTTTAGGCTTGGGTGTAGCACAAGGAGCAGCGAGATGTACCTCATCCTGAAAAGAAACAATTATAGTACTATTAGATTGCTAGACAAAGCTTAGAATAGCATGGCGTCTTTCTACTTTTCTAACCCCCAGAAGCCACAGATATAAGAGGTAGGTAAATTAATTAAATTAAAGCTTGTCTTACCATTTTTCTCACTTTACTTCAGTGAGATATTATCTTTGCGACACTGGATCGATAAATCGTTCTCTCACTCTCGCTGGACCTTGTAGCGTAGCACAGCTATGTCGGAAGCAGCAATTCCGATGAAAAAGAGGAGTGGTCATTAAAAAAAGGGTGTGGTCATTTTAGGGCTGTGTATAGTGAATTTGGCACACATCCCAAGTTGTTCCTTGGGGTCATATTAGTCTATAACAGTTGAGTTACCCTCTCCTAAATTATGTGCATACATGTCTAAGCCATGTCTAAGCCTCTCTGGGAACCATCACCTTATCGTGGTGGAGAGGTTTGTGTGTCCCTATGAACCTGAGAGCTGTGTTGTCTGGAGCCTAGTGCTCCTGGTAGGGTCTCCCAAGGCAAATTGGTCTCAGGCGAGGGGCCAGACTAAGAATGGTTCAAAAACGACTTCATGAAAGAAAGGGAAAGGAAAGGAGAGACCCTGCCCGGAGGAAGCCCGGGGCCCCCGTCTGGAGCCAGGCCCAGAGGGAGGGCCCGACAGCGAGCGCCTGGTGGCCGGGTTTGCCACGGAGCCCGGTCGGGCACAGCCCGAAGAAGCTACGTGGTGCCTCCCATCCATCCATCCTGTGGGCCCACCACTCATGGGGAAAACCGCTGGGGTCGGGTGCGCTGTCACACGGGTGGCAGTGATGGTCAGGGACCTCGACGGACCAGACCCGGGCAGCAGAGGCTGGCTCTGGGGACGTGGAACGTCACCTCTCTGTGGGGGAAGGAGCCGGAACTAGTGCGGGAGGTGGATCGCTACCAGTTGGATCTGGTGGGGCTTACCTCCACGCACAGTCTTGGCTCTGGAACCGTACTCCTGGATAGGGGTTGGACTCTATTCTTCTCCGGAGTTGCCCAAGGTGTGAGGCCTCGGGCCGGGGTGGGGATACTCACTAGCCCCCGGCTGAGCGCCGCCACGTTGGAGTTTATCCCGGTGGACGAGAGGGTCGCCTCCCTACGCCTTCGGGTTATGGGGGGGAAAACTCTGACTGTTGTTTGTGCCTATGCCCCAAACCGCAGTTCTGAGTATTCGGCCTTCTTGGAGACCCTGAATGGAGCCCTGCAGGTGGCTCCAGTAGGGGACTCCGTAGTCTTGCTGGGAGACTTCAACGCACACGTGGGAAACGATGGAGACACCTGGAGAGGCGTGATTGGAAGGAAGGGCCTCCCTGATCTAAACCCGAACGGTCGTTTGTTGTTGGACTTCTGTGCTAGTCATGGAATGGCCATAACAAACACCATGTTCGAACATAAGGATGCTCATAAGTGCACGTGGTACCAGAGCACCCTAGGCCAAAGGTCAATGATCGATTTCGTAATCGTATCATCTGATCTGAGGCCGCATGTTTTGGACACTCGGGTGAAGAGAGGGGCGGAGCTGTCGACTGATCACCATCTGGTGGTGAGTTGGATCAAGGGGTGGGGGAAGACTCTGGACAGACCTGGTAAACCCAAACGGGTAGTGCGGGTGAACTGGGAACGTCTGGAGGAAGCCCCTGTCCTGGGGATCTTTAACTCACACCTCCGGCGGAGCTTTTCAGCCATCCCTGTGGAGGTTGGGGGCATTGAACCTGAGTGGGCGATGTTCAAAACCTCTATTGCTGAAGCTGCGGTGATGAGCTGTGGTCTCAAGGTCTTAGGTGCCTCAAGGGGCGGTAACCCTCGAACACCGTGGTGGACCCCGGTGGTCAGGGAAGCCGTCCGACTGAAGAAGGAGTCCTTCCGGGTTATGTTATCCGGGAGGACTCCGGAAACAGTTGCAGGGTATCGAAGGACTAGAAGGGCGGCAGCTTCTGCCGTGTCAGAGGCAAAGCAGCGGGTGTGGGAGAAGTTCGGAGAAGCTATGGAGAAGGACTTTCGGTCGGCACCAAGGTGCTTCTGGAAAACCATCCGGCACCTCAGGAGGGGGAAGCGAGGAACCATCCAAGCTGTGTACAGCAAGGGTGGGACCCTGCTGACTTCAACTGAGAAGGTTATCGGCCGCTGGAAGGAGCACTTTGAGGAACTCCTGAATCCGACTAACACGCCCTCTATGGTTGAGGCAGAGCTGGAAGCTGATGGGGGATCATCGTCAATTTCCCTGATGGAAGTCACTGAGGTAGTCAAACAACTCCACAGTGGCAAAGCCGCAGGGGTTGATGAGATCCGTCCAGAAATGCTGAAGGCTTTGGGTGTTGAGGGGCTGTCTTGGTTGACACGCCTCGTCAACATTGCGTGGAAGTCTGGGACAGTGCCTAGGGGTTGGCAGACCGGGGTGGTGGTTCCCCTATTTAAAAAGGGGGACCAGAGAGTGTGTGCCAACTACAGGGGTATCACACTTCTCAGCCTCCCTGGTAAAGTCTACTCCAAGGTACTGGAAAGGAGGGTTCGGCCGGTAGTCGAACCTCTGATTGAAGAGGAACAATGCGGATTCCGTCCTGGTCGTGGAACAACAGACCAACTCTTTACTCTTGCAAGGATCCTGGAGGGGGCCTGGGAGTACGCCCATCCGGTCTACATGTGTTTTGTGGATCTGGAGAAGGCGTATGACCGGGTCCCCCGGGTGATACTGTGGGAGGTGCTGCGGGAGTATGGGGTGAGGGGGTCACTTTTGAGGGCCATCCAATCCCTGTACGCCCAAAGCGAGAGTTGTGTCCGGATACTCGGCAGTAAGTCGGACTTGTTTCCCGTGAATGTTGGCCTCCGCCAGGGCTGCGCTTTATCACCAATCCTGTTCGTGATTTTCATGGATAGGATATCGAGGCGTAGTCGTGGAGGAGAGGGGTTGCAGTTCGGTGACCTGAGGATCTCATCGCTGCTCTTTGCAGATGATGTGGTCCTTATGGCATCATCGGTCTGTGACCTTCAACACTCACTGGATCGGTTCGCAGCCGAGTGTGCAGCGGTTGGGATGAGGATCAGCACCTCCAAATCTGAGGCCATGGCTCTCAGCAGGAAACCGGTGGATTGCCTACTCCGGGTAGGGAATGAGCCATTACCCCAAGTGAAGGAGTTCAAGTACCTCGGGGTCTTGTTCGCGAGTGAGGGGACAATGGAGCGAGAGATTGGCCGGAGAATCGGCGCAGCAGGGGCGGTATTACAGTCACTTTACCGCACCGTTGTGACGAAAAGAGAGCTGAGCCAGAAGGCAAAGCTCTCAATATACCGGTCGATCTTCGTTCCTACCCTCACCTATGGTCATGAAGGCTGGGTCATGACCGAAAGAACGAGATCACGGGTACAAGCGGCCGAAATGGGTTTTCTCAGACGGGTGGCTGGCGTCTCCCTTAGAGATAGGGTGAGAAGCTCAGCCATCCGTGAGAGACTCGGAGTAGAGCCGCTGCTCCTTTACGTTGAAAGGAGCCAGTTGAGGTGGTTCGGGCATCTAGTAAGGATGCCACCTGGGCGCCTCCCTAGGGAGGTGTTCTAGGCACGTCCAGCTGGGAGGAGACCCCGGGGAAGACCCAGGACTCGGTGGAGAGATTATATCTCCTCACTGGCCTGGGAACGCCTCAGGATCCCCCAGTCGGAGCTGGAGGATGTGGCCCGGAGAAGGGAAGATTGGGGTTCCTTACTGGAGCTGCTGCCCCCGCGACCCGATCCCGGATAAGCGGTAGACGATGGATGGATGGATGGATGTCTAAGCCAGGTCCTCGACTATATGGGGTAGCCGGACGGAAACTTTAAAAATAAATGTTAGTATAGGGCAACAAAATGTGAAAACGGTGAAGGGGTCTAAATACTTTCTGAAAGCACATTAAATATGGGGAAATGTACCTTGTATATTCTTTACATTTTGCAATGAAATGTTTTCACCCAAACTGAAAATATGCTACTATACATATCAGCAACAAACAATTTAAATGTTCCAATACTAATACAAATGTATTGATAAAACTAAGAGAAAATGCAGTATAGCACTGTCGCCTCACAGCAAGAAGGTTCTGGGTTCGACTGCAGGCCTTTCTGTGTGGAGTGTGCATGTTGTCCCTGTGCCGAGTGGGTTTTCTCTGGTGTGTCAGCCATGTGATTAACTGGCAGCAGTGGTGTGTATACCCAATCTTTCACCCAATGTCCGCTGGGAAGCATTCCCACCAAATATGCAGGATTTGGAGCCACAAGGCATGATTTTATGATTTTAAATGTATTATTAATAAATGTAGGAAAAGGAAATAATTGTAGTGCAGTAGTTAAATATTCAAAAGCAACAACATAACATCTGCAGTGATTGTAGTTGTGTTTTAGGGTTTATCACAGCAGAATCAGGTTAAACGTGTATTCATCTTTTCTTTTGATTCTCATGGAGATTGTATGTTACCCAGCAGAGTGACTACATCAGACTGCTACTTGTCATAAGTAACACAAGATGATAACAGTTCTGCATTCAAAGATGTACTCCCGCATCCCAATATACAGATCATGTATTCAGCGGCTACAACTTCAAACGGCAGAAAAACAATTGGACTTAAAATACCGTTTTCTTTTCTGTGACTGATAATCTTATGCAGACAGCACCCCAATGTATTTCAGCTTCGTATTGTATGCAGAATACTGGAATGAAGACAAATTCAGACGCCTGTGGCTTTTAGAAATGAAGATAATTGTAAGACTGACCAGGCTTATTTGGAGGTTCGAGGTCAAAAGCAAACCTGCAGATTCCCTGGGCTTTTGACAGATGTGTAAATAAACCTCATCAACTTGTGCCTGACATCACTTCAAGGGAGGGTAGTGATGGACAGTGAGACTACAAACTGGTCACATCAAACCATTTACATCCACTGATTTATAAAGTTCTCAATGCATACAGTATGTACATATTTCTATATATAAATAGACATGTGGAATGTACTTTCATTTACATTAGCAAAGGCAGGTAAAGGTAGAGCATGTCCTCCAATCATCATTTACATAGCATTCACTTATTTTATCACATTGTTATATTTTCAAATGGACAACTATAGTATGAATCAGAGGTTTTCAGAGTGGGAGCCCGGGCCTACGAACAGTCTCAGGGGAGGCTTAGTGAATGGAAGTAAAACAATATTACATCAAAGGAAGATCACATAGAATAGACTAATGTGTGTGATGTTTGATTAAAGAGATGAAAGACTTTTGGGGAAACTTTCCCAGAGTCACAAACTACTAAATTAAGCCTTAGGACAGACCTTGTTAATGTATTTCTTGTAGTTTGAAGTTATCAATATTAGGCAATCTTGACTCAATTGTTGAGCGTCTACTAGGCAAGTAAACTAAGGGGGGGGGGGGGAGGGGGAGCACTTGCCTAAGCTTTGTCTGAGGGGAGGCCCATAGCCTCAGACTTTGAAAACCCCTGCTCCAAATCATTCATATTAGTGTTAAAGGACAGTCCGTGCATACAGATTGCATTAGCCGTGTCAGCCATTTTCATTCCTCCAGTAGCAGCAATTGAGAAAAGAGATTTTTCCCCCTGACCTGAGCCTCCAAGGAAACATTTCCAAGCTACAGATACGATCCCACAACAAGCTCTACTCGTCAAAGGTTTGTCGTTCTTTCCTTGGTCCCAATTCTTTATTTACCAAATTTAAGGGATCCCTATTGAAATGTTTTTGTATATGTAAAAAACATATTGACCGTCATATTGTTATCAGATTATTTAACTCTGTATGTACTATACTGTAATACTGGTATCATCTTGTAAAGGTGATTTCAATTACATAATCTGAAGAAATAGGAAGTTTTGTTAAAAAGGTACATGCCAACTTACTTTTGATTTAAAATTTAAAAAAGAACAGTTAATCATGATTAATCATTTATCATCAATCACAAATGGTAAAATGTCAGCATTCTCATTTCTCAAGAACATTATGGAATTTGCATTTCCTTGATTGTGCAAGTTGTAAAGTAAAGTAGTCTAATATGAATTGCACAGAACGTAGACACACATATTACTCTTAATGCTATAAGAAATAATTCTACAGACAATGAAACTAATTTACTGCTATTCCAGTAAGGAAAATGGTTGAAGACACTTTCATGTCAAACATTTGGAAAAGGCTCGATCTCTACATGTAGACACATTTAGATCCTTTGACACAAATGTGAAACATGTATGTCCATTTGGCAGGTACTATTAAATAAACTCAACAACACTGAAATCAAATCAGCTTTGAAAACCTGTAGTAACGTAATGTAATAGTGTGGAGCGGTCATTAAATGACACATTTTCATTAAGAAGCCCTCTGTGATTTAAAATGAAAGATTAACCAGATGACTTGTAGAAATCAATGCTGCACCATTTGTCCAGTGAAGATGGTCACATCAAGAGACATTGTTCCAACAAAAACAGATGTGACTTGTGTAATTTGAATCTTGGTAGAAATGCTCTAAGATAACAGTCAGTCTGTTACTTCTGGTGTCTCATTTCCTGACATGTAACTCACTATTCTCTGTCACAGAATGGAAAACTTCAGATCTGTGTCATATGTCAGTGAAGAAAAACTAGAATTGAGACACTTGAACTCCAGTGTGAATGATATGTGTCAGTTTACTCTCTATAACATATGGTCAAGAGTGCATCCGACTTAACCACTGACAAGGAAATAATGTCATTTAGAAATCAACACGTGATTAAGAGCATCCTGTGCAGCCCTTCTTTGTCCCAAAGGAGCAGAAAAAACAGTCATTCCCACAGAGACAGAGAGGACTGTGGGAGGCCGTTCAAAGTTTAAAGCTAGAGTCCTGCTCAGTGATGGGAGACACAGCAGAAGGACTTTTTCCTCCTTTGGTTCCTTTCTCTCCATCGCTTCTGCTGCTCATCAGCTCCAGTGAGTCGAAGCGCCTGAGATTGAAGGCCGGATGGTACCCTTTGGAGAGGGCTTAGATCCAAACCAGGACATCTAGAAAATGAAACATAGCAGTCACCAGCTGAAGCTAGGATACAACTACCTGAAGATACTGAATATTTGGGTTCATTTCATTCTTAAGAAACACTGGGCCTAATACAATACAAGTGTTCAAAGTTGGATTCAACAAACTATTTTAACTGCCAAGACCAGTGTTTGAAGTTGACCAACCTTGTACTCCAGAGTTTGTTTCAACATGTCCTCTTCCTCACGAGAGAAGTTCAGCAGCACCGATACAGCTCGGATTAGCTGGAATGCCTGACAGAGCAACACGTACAGATTCAGACTGGGGTTGAAACAGAACTAGGGTAATTTAGTCCACAAACACCAGGCAGACCTACAGAGCTGCACACAGAAGGCTTATTTACTTATTGTAGCATACTTAGGTGTTGAACGGAAGCAACTCAGCACTCAGGACTTACCTCAACATCTCGAGATGACATAAATTTCAGTACGACGTGTTTGAGATACTCAAAGTTTATTTCTCGTGAGTCGTTGAGGTCTGAGGTGTTGGTCACCATGGTGTTGGAGGTCGGGGGGCTTAGCATGGATGCTGGCAGCAGCTCTGGACAAAACCTCTCTTGTTTGTCTGCTCTGCTTTCTGGAAACTTCTCCTTCCCTTCAGCTTCTGGCTCAGGCTTCAGCTTCTACAGAGCAAAATGAAGGAAGCATTTATACAGTGCATTCACAAAGTATTCAGGCCCCTTCACGTATACCATTGTGTTACGTTGCTAAAACTGTTTAAATTAATTTCCCTCATTAATCTAACCCTCAATATAGTGATGACATGTTTTTAAGGAGATTAGAAAACTATCCTGGTAAAACCCTTTTTGTTTTGTTTTAAATCAGTTCTTAAGTTATAGATACTGGAGCCAAAACTATTTAGATCAGACTTAGGAGATGGATCCCCTGAAGACAGTCTGAACAAAAGAAAACAGTAACATGACAAGATTCAATGAGTCTCACCAGTTCTTTCTGCAGCGTCCTCTTCAGTTCTGCCAGTCTCTGCTGCAGCTGCTTGATGGTCTGCAAAACAATGTCAGTGTGTTTGATGTGTGGCGATGGGTGTATCTGCTGGTATGTATCTGGTTGGAGATGATATTGATAATGGATTAAAAGCTAGAAGAACAGAGTGGGAGTGAAAAGGTTAACTGACCCTGTTCTTGTCAGTGAGCTGCTGCTCTAGCTCTCTGTTGACCTTCTGAATGTGATCCAGATCATCTACCGTCACACTGCCGTTCTGATCCTCCTCACACACCTCAGGGCTGTGAAGCTGTTCTGTCAAAGTTTCCACCTCAACCTCCAAGTAAGAGATCTGAGAACACAAACCACAAACACACACTGACCATTAATTCATGTTCAATTAGTGGCAGTTACCTCTTTGGAGACGCTGTAGCAGAAAATAGGCTATAAGATATGAGAAAATCTGAATACAATTAGAGTAAACCGTTGGTGGCATATACAAAGAGAATAAAATGACGTAGAAAAAGTAATTACAGCAATTAAAAAGTATTGAAGACACCTAAAAAATAAAAATAAAATCTATATCACATTAAGTGATATATATATTTAGATCATTTTCACTTTTTTAACTCTTTAACTGAAGAAGTTCTCTTTAAAGCCCCCAGACTCCATCGACAAAAACATTTTTAAAACCAAAAAACACAATAACACAAACAAAACTAACTGATCGAGGCCGTGATAGACCAGCAATGATAGACCGACTATGGATAAGTACCTCATACAACCCCACTTCAAAACATCCAAACTATCCCGTTAAGCTTGTGATCCAAATATGGAATACTGGTCTTCCCTGGATGTATTTTTGATGTGTGATGACAATGAGCTAGAGATGAAAGATTGACTTCTGGGTAGTGTTGAACAAAACAACAATCACAGGAGGAACCTTTGGTTGGACTTAAAATCCCAAACAACTTACTAATTGTACTTGCCGCATCAATACTGTATTTACCATATAAGAGCATGTATGTATGCACGAAGGTATTTGAGACATTGTGTGTAGGTGCTAACCCGTGCTTGGCAGCTATCAAGCTGCTGTGTCTGGCTGAGCAGCTCCTCCCTCAGGCTGATGAGCTGAGAGTCTTTGTCCAGCTCCATCTGCTCCAACTGGACCCGCTGATGCTCTACCTCCTCTTGCAGCTTGACAATCGATGCCTGCAGACACTGGACCTCTGCAATACATACGCAACACAATACACTGACTATGGATAAGTACCTTACACAACTCTACTTCAAAACATCCAAACTATCCCTTTAAACGCATGATGGAAGCACAGGAACACTGGAAATGTTTATAAAGGATTTGAAATGTGTGTGTTTGTATGTACCATTCTGGAGTGTTTTGATGTCTTCCTCATTCAGTGCTAGCTTCTCAGTGACAGTGGACAGTTCCTGCTGTGAGCTCTGCAGAGATGTGGTCAGCTCTCCAACCTGACAACAAGCAAATGCAAACACTTTTCAGCACATGCTTTTACACTCGCATGACAACCGGCTCTGAATTTCTTTTACGTTGTCTTATAATCAAGACAATGTGTCACAAAAGTGATCTAATAAGGTTCAGTCTACTAAATTCCAGTGTTTGCAGCGAGCTCAGAGGGAGAATGCTAAATCATATGAGGGGGGGCCTCATATTAGCTGCTGCCTTTCTATTTTGGGGAGTATTGCATGATGTGCGTTTGCCTACAGACCTGTATTTGCAGCTCCTCCTTCTGTCGTCTGGTTTCTTCTAGAGCTTTGGCAATTTCCGTGCTCACTGTCTGCCGACTGTTCAGCTCCGCCTGAGGGAACACACCAAGACATGAGGACTACAAATACACTCTGCTTTCCTTTATGAAAATTACCCTTTTTATGAGTCTTCAGACCTTTATATTTCTAGTGGATCTGACAACTTTGGTGAATGTTCAGTACTAAGTATATAGCTGGTTCCTTTGTAATATGGCTGTCAGTGAAGCTGTATTATGTGAGGACTGGATAAAATGTGTTTACACACTTTGACCTTCAATAGTTCCATGACATTCCATGTTACTATTTAAAAACACTGTACATGAATTATCTGCTTTTAAAAAGGTCAATCAAATGTGAATCTGTGCATTAAAAGAAATCTTGTGTGTAGTTGATCTTACTCTGCACTGTTCCAGCTCCTCCGCCCGCTGGCTTACAATGGAGTTTGCCTCACCCCTCTGGTCGTCCAGATCAGCCTAACACACAAGAACAAGATCAATTAACCCCCGTCTCTCAGTGTAACAGCATGACTACTGCATAGTGTTATAGATTACAAATAAACATTTGACAAATCAAAAGAGAAAATGAGAAGCAGAACATACAATTCTGTCATGCAGCATCTGTCTTTCCGTCTGTAAAGCAGTGATGCTTTCCTCCAGGCAGCTGGCCTTCTCCTCACTTTGCTGCTGTAACAAACACACCTGCTGATCCAGAAAGGCCTTTTCTGCACTCCACTCTCCTTGCTGAACAAATCACACGTACAAATGCAGTTAAACATACGCATACAAAAACCCACTTCAATGATTTTAACCAAATATCTTTACCTCAGAAAAGGACTTTAGTGCACACGAACAATTTCAGGTTTTTAGTAGCAACAGATCTCTTTCCTTCTTATATACTTTACATATTGATACAGGTTGTGGATTAATAGCTCCAATAGTTTATTATATTATTATTATTATTATATATTGAGGTTATATTCAGACAGCTCATCCAACTATCCTCAAAAGAGAATATGGTTTTTTCCTGAACATTAATCATAGACATACAATGTTACATATCATGGAAATAGCAACCAGGAGTTAAGGTTTGATTTTAACATTGACATCAACATCCACTCACATTGTTCCTGATGTTATGCTGCACAGGTCGCACCTGTTTCAACTTTAAGTTCAAATGTATTTATGGTCCACATTTCATACAAACTTATTTAAAATATTTTCCCACACCATCACTACTTCATTATCGACACAAACTGTGTTTACTGACAACAAGACTATTTTGATGAAAAAAAAAAAAAAAAAAAAACTTGGACGACTTTCATAAAAGGGATTTCCCGCTCTGAATACTTGCGCTGAAACTAAGAACTTCATGGAGTTACTTTGCTGTCTGCCACAGTACCTTGATATTACCACAAGAGACACTGTAGTTGTAATATTTAGAATTTTGTTTGGTCATTTGTTGAGTAACGTGGAGCAGGAGCAGGAATATTGACATTTATTTAATGTTTAATTCAAATAATTGACTTGTGAAATGAAAATATACATTTTATATTTAATACACCTTGAATGACTAACCATTTATTAACCAGTGTCCAATAACTAACAGAAGAAAGTTTGCTGAGGATTATACCGGACAAGGGCTCAGAGACGTTTATAGGTTCAGTGATGAGTCCGTCCACTGTAACGGCCACTTTGGGAAATATCAAGCGTGTTTATGTCTCCAAAAAGACTCTTTTTGTGCTCTTGACTGTTGTGGTACTCACCAGTTTATCCATGTGCTGCTGGTTATCTGTGATCTGACGCTCTGCACTCTTCAGTCTCTCACTACTCTCGACGACATTCTGCTCCAAATCAGCAATCTGAAACAGAAAGTAGTACAATGATTGATTGTGACCAGACTTCCACACTGTGAGCAACATCAGCCACTCAACAGAAATACATGTATTTCCTATTAAGTGATGAATATGAAGTTGATTCTATTGATATTATTATTAGTAATATCACTCTGTTAAGCGTCTTTGAGTTATTAGAAAAGCACTATACAATTATAATGTATTATAATTATCATCATTTCCACAGTGGATACTCGATTCAGGCCATTTATAATGTTGTTCTCTGGTATTCTGACAGTAATGCATCTGATTTCTTACTTGTGTGTCTGTTCTCTCTCGGTAGGCTCTGGAGGAGTCGTCTTTGTGTCGGAGAAGGGTCTGCAGCTCAGTAATGGTGCAGCTCATTCTGGATACCTACATCAGAGAGGGACACTCTGCCGTCACCGTCTGCTCTTTCTTTTGACAACACTTGTATGAACGTTGAATTAAAATGAGCTAATGTATAATGACTTAAGTCATGTCAGTGTAAACAGGAGTAAATAGCTGCAACACCATCAACGGTTATTTAGTGACATACGTCTGCTAATTTAGCACAATGACGAAATATTACAGAAATGTATGACTAATATATTCAGGGGCTTCCCCATAGGTGTGGGTTTAGTGAACAGATGCAGTGGTTTACTTGGGTCTCCAGAGAGCTGACAGTATCAGCATGGTTTGTCCGAACCAGCAGCAGCTCTGCTCTCGTCTCTTCCAGACTTTGCTCCAGGCTGGACTTCTGAAAAGGCAACAACTACACTGATAAAAAGGATCTTTGGTTTCTATATCATTCCCTAGGACAGGGACATAATCACAATGACATGCATACAGGTAAACTGAACATTATATGTATTAGTGATATTGTGCAGCATGTTCAACGAAATGTATTGGAAGCTTCTATAAAGAGATTGACAATTGAAATAAAAAGACCAGAGACAACAACTCAATCTAAGCGACAACACAGCATTTACAGCTGTGATACAAACAAACATTAAATAACATCACTTAGATATAGTCCAATAATTTAACCCTACATAACTTATATATTGCTAATTCTCATCATTATGTAGACATACCTGTCATTTATATGGTCAGAAAATGACAGATGGGCATTTGACTTTATCCTGCTTTTAATCCATTTCATTGAATGAATGACAATTGGGGATACATTGATCATTGGTCTAAATGAGCTTAAATTAAAGAAAGTTATTGATTTGGTATGTACATACTACTGTATATACATTATTGAGAGGAACGCTGTCTATGTTTTCGAGAAGGGTTAATCTTATAAAAAGTGTAGGAGAGTGGAAGGAAGCTTTCAGCATCTGCCACATAAAATAAGCCAACGGTGGCCGATACTAAGCCCTGCGGATGTTGTTCACCTCCTGGAGAAACTCCTGTAGATGCTCGTCCTGGCTCAGGTTCCCCTGTAGCCGTCTCTCCAGAGATATCACTTTCTTCTGAAGGTCCACTAACAAGCGCTCCTTGTCCTCCTCTGTGACAGCAGCCTGATGATGTCAAGGAAAAACATGAAACAGGCTACCAGCAAACCTTTTCTTAACTCAATTTTAAAACCGGGATTGTTAATATTGTTATTCTCAAAGCCTGATAAGATATTTGTGACCAATTGAAAAACCTGTCATGTTCTATTATGCCCCCTTGTATTTGCTATTTCTAGAAAGAAAATGCAAACTCTTGTTCTTGAATTTCCCTGCCTTGAATGCCTCAGAAATGTAACTACAAGTCGCAGTGACACAGACCGCAACAACTGTGATTGTTCCGCTCCGTAGCTAAGGCTGACTGCTGCAGCCTAGTATGTGACAGGTGCAGAGCGACGCAGACAAACCAGCGCCCAAGTGGAAATGCATACAACGGCATAGACCACTTCCGTACAACTAGAAATCAGCCTTTACAGCACAACTGCACACCACAATATTACAAATATCATGTACTAGGACAGTTAACATTTCCATGATAATTACAATGTGGGAAAATCTAACTCTCTCTACGAGCACACTAGTTTGAAGTAGTTTACAGTGTACTCTAGCAGGGGTTGTTGATAAAATGCACTGTGAGCCTGCTCTACTGCGTGTCCTCCTGCCCGTTAAACTAGCATACAATGCTCACCTTGCTTATGTAAGAAAGACGCAACTAGCAACGGGTAATGAATGGATAGTCACAACACTGGGCCTGTGAAAAGCAATGTATGGAAGTATAGTTTGGGTTCCACACCACAAATGGCAAAATTATGGATAAAGGTAAAGCCAAGTGGAATAATGTCAAAGTAAGTTTGGGACTACGCTGTGTGTTGCGTTAGTGCTCATTTATCTGAACTTGCAGTGGCAGCCCTAAACTGTACTGTTCCCTGACTCTCTCAAAGACAAGTCATTCATGATGCGCTGCTCAATACTGTTGTCAAATAGTATGTACTATACAATCATTGCATTTTAGACCATACACATAGATTGAGAGTGCTAATTTGATTATGTTCTGACCTTTTGTTGTTGCAACTTCAGGGCATCATGTTCAGTCTGTAATTCATGGAGGGACCTCTCTAAAGTTGGCACCATACTCTGTGACTGAAAAACAAACTGGTCACAAACTGATTCGATTCACAGACATCTGCCTTGAAAAGTGATTTATGAATAAATCGTGTTGATAACTTGAGTAAAGTAGGAGTAGAGTGCAGCTTGTGTTCAGGACTAACCTTCTGGAAGTCTTCAGAGACCTGCTGGAGGACTGACTGCAGCTCCTGGCATCGTCTCTCCAGCTTACTCATCTTCTTGTCTGCCTCCTCTCTGAGCAGCAGCAGCTCCTCTCTGGACACATGACATGCACTTTGTGTTCTTTAACAAAAATCATAGTTCAACAACAAATGTAAACTTATAAAGAGGTGACGTATGAGGAGAGGTTACCTACTCAAGTATACAAGAGACCTAGCGGTGACATGATATATAGGTATACAAGATTCAGACTATATGATATCACCGCCGAGCCTGTAATCCACTTTTTCAAGTAATTGGTACGATTCCGAGCTTCCAGAGGATGTAGAGCAGGCTCTTTCAGTTAACTCTTTTTAAAATAAAATATTTGATCAATTCTGTTCAACAAGGGCCAAAATAAAAGAGCATAAAAATCCCGGTCCTCCTTACCGCTCTATTTCAAGCTCAGTATTGAGACTGCAGCTCTCTTCATGCTGTTGTTCCAGAGCCTGGAGTTTCCCTTTAGCCTCAGACAGCCCTCGCTTTGCCGACTGAACTTCAGCCTCCTTCAGCTGGAGCTCCTGATCCTGCTGGTTCTGCTGCTCCTCCTTCTTCAGCAACTGTTATACATACATGAGAAATAAATAATAATCAAAGAACATACTATGTACTAAAGAAAATGCTAATGTGAATCCAGGTGAAATCACACCTCAACAAACAAAGTGCTGTTCAAACACAGACACTCTCCTATGCTGCACTGAGGCTCGTAGATCGCACTCTCTCCAACAGCACAATCTTTCCATCTGGAATTTTCCATTTAATTGGGAAATGACAAAAAGATGGTAGCAAACCGCATCACTGCGTTTCAGTAATGCTCATTGACTGTATAAAAGAAGTTAAAGTAACCTCCGGGTCTGAAAAGTGAAGCCAATGCGGAAGTGCCTTAAACCTGCATTCTTTCTAATAAGTTTATGGTTTCAAGTCTTCTTCAATACAGCAGGATGTTTTGGAAATCATGATCCCATTTAAAGTAAAATAGAGGATAAAGCAGGGAAGGCTTTAGAGCGGGGCTACCTTGTGATTGACAAGTTGCTACCACAGCGAGTTGTCAATCAGGATTGAGGCGTAGCAATGCTATCCATTCCCAGCGCCACCCTCTCGCCCAAATATGGCTACTTCTGGTTCCAAAAAAGTAAGATGGTGACAGCCAAAAGAAAGCCAAACTCAAGGTTTCAAAATGGTAGTCAACCAAACAATAGGTGACGTCACAAGGGCTACATCCACTTCGTGTATACTGTCTATGGTAATGCTGCCAATCAAACCATGGCCAGTCACATCTACGCACCATGTGCTTAACTTTAGCGAGCTCCTGCTGCTGAAAGCCCTCCAGTTCATCCAGGTCATCCCTTTTCTGGAAGAGTGCTAAGCTTTGCTCCATCATCTCCTCTAGCCGGGATGACAGGGAAGCTTTCTCCTAAACAAACACAACAGTTATACCAATGTTCGGTAAACGTGCATTAAACATACAGTAATTCTAAGCCTCTTTTCCACTGGACAAAGAAAGCCTCTGACACCCACTAAGATCTGGCTTTTGTCTTTAGGGAAAGGTTACAATCAGCATTCCTTCCGGACTCTGCAGTAGTCACGGTATTTATCTCCTCCAGCTCCCATCAGCTGTGATGGAAACATGACACCCAGGTGGACACACTCATGGTTGCCCCTTTTCCGGCGCGTTGCTCTGTGACATGCGATGTAGTGAATTTATAATAAATGAAATAAACAGGGATTTGGACCATTTTATAAATGATTAGTGTACAACATTTACAAGTAATATGCTCTCCTCAAAGCCACCAGACTCCAGCCAGACAACAGTTATTTTACAGCTCATTTTGGTGAAACAAGGGCATAAGTTTGTTTTCACACCTGTAGTTCCGTTTGGTTCCGACAAAGGAAAAAATAATCAATTGTTTCCCCTTTAGCTTTGATCACTTGTTTCATTACTTTAAATAGACACAAGTAGGACACAAGCACAGCACAGGTTCAACTCCTTTTCACTATCCCTCCAATCATATGGTGACGAGGACCCCAGGAAGGCTGATGTTCTGCGTCAGCTAATGGGGATCCTAATAAAATCCTGACGTGCATACATGATACCATGGTTGTCAAATGATATTGCAGAAATAAATGCTATACGTCTCTTATAGCACTAGATCAGGAGATTTCTTTATAAACCGTTCACAATCAGCAGATAGCTTTTAAATTCATGATAAAAATCATATGCTTACCACCACAAAATCCTAAACACACAAGTTTGACTGGAACCAGATTTTCAGGGGCATCAATCAGGTTGCTTGGTCTGGACCAGACTTTCCCACCAGCCCAAACAAGCCCAACTAAGCAGGCAAACTGCAACTTCAACTGAACCGCATCAAACAGGTGAGGTGTGGAAACTCCCAATTTAAGTCGTTTTTGTTTTAAAGTCCTTGATCCTTCTATTTTAGGTGTGGAATACAGTCACATTTTAAGATCTTCAATATCATTATAAATAGCTTATTATTTGAAAGTCTTCACCATATATACCTTTTCCACATCAGTCATCTTCTCCACCCATTCCTGCCGGTAAAAGATAGAAAAAGGTAAGTAGACAAGCCCTAAATCAGGACTGTGCATTAAGTACAGGAGTGTATTTACCTGATCCTTCTTCTCCAGAGCTAAAGCCATACCCTCGGCCACTTTGGCTCTGCTGGCCTGGTGACACTCGTTCTGGTCTTGAAGTTTCTTAATGGATGCTGGGCAGTGACAGCCAGAAAAAGAAAAAGACAGGGAAAGATGGAAACCATACAGAGAGGTTTGTATGAATCCAAAGAGAAATGTTAAATAGAACAGACAGTGGCACCGTTAGTAGTAGAAGTGTGTTCATCCCGACAGGCAAAGACATGCGAAGCATGGCAGCGAACAAAAACTAAAAACAGTTTATAAAAGCTAAAACTGCAATCTTTGTGTGAACTGAGAAAAGAAATCCACCCTTAAAGAGTCTACAGCTCGTTGAAGTTGAGCATTTCATTACAACTCACAATACTTCAGTAACAGATGGAATATTTTAGTATTCTTACAGCTGTTATACTTGAGAATAAACCTCAATAATCATTAGTTCTTTACCATAAACTAAACCTTTAAAGTCAGCTCTGAGAGGGGCGCTAGAGGGAAAGATGTGAGCTCATTCAAATCCAAAGGTTTATGCCTTCTGAGATATTTTGGGAGAAAAGTTGACATCTTGGCCTGACGCTGGCACTAGAGGGGAGCATGAATGTGCCTGTAAATGTCATGGCAACCTGCTGGTAACCCCACATGTCCAATGTCCATGTCCAATGGACACCCCACATGTCTGTGCCGCTCTGTTGTGCTAACACTCTGTAGTTCCAAAGTGCGCTTTTACTTTATTTCTTTACCATCCACATTTCCAAACAATTTTCTTTGTGGATTTGTCCCGTTGCACATTGAATAAGGTTATGATAGATGACGTAACATGACATGAATTTAATGTCAATCAGCGATCAATATAGGCATTTTTATACATTCACAAGTGAATTTCACACTTCAGAGACGCAAGCTGGCAAAAATAAACCTACTCCTGCACAAATCCAAATTTCAGCCTAGTGGAAATGTTCTGCAAAAGCATTTGAATTCAACCTCAAGATCAAGAAATATCCACAGTATAATCTCAACAGTGTTGGACAGACAGTCCAACTGGTGTCACAAAAACAATTACAAAAAATACATGGACAAATCCATCACCAGAGAGCAACACAGCTATAACACATGTTGGTAATTAAACAATGGATGTGGCTGCAATCGTCTTCGTGTTGTCAATGTTCCTAACCGTTCATACACATGAGTCCAACTGAAAGTACCAGACAAATCACGCCTTCAGGAGCAGTTAGCACGCATTGTAGGAGATCCAGGATCTAGGATCTCTGAGGTTTCTAACATTTTAATTGTGAGGTTTCTTTTAGGGAGGTTTTCCTTGTGTGGTGCACTAAGGACAGAGGATGTCGTAACCTGTACAGTCTGTAAAGCACACTGAGACAAATGTGTAACTTGTGATATTGGGCTATACAAATACATTTGATTTGATTTGGGAAACTATTCACTAAAGTAGTTGTGTGAAGCAAATTGAGAGAAAATGAGTACACCAAAAAACAAACAATGCATACATAACTCTGAAATTAATGTACCAAACAAATACTAGTGGAAAAGATTTGAGGGTGGATTTTTAGATTAAAAAGGAAAAGCATTTAACGCTCCCAAAGCAAACCTCTAAAGCCGATGATATTAGCTTCTGGAATAATTGGAAGTGATGATATGCGAGGTGATGGTTATTAACAGCAGACAGACAGGGGAGAGAAAGGAAGCTAAGTGGGAGGAGAATAGAGGTACGTACAATCCTGTTGCTTTTCTAACGCAATTTCAAGCTTGTCCTTGGTCTTCTGCATAATTCGTAGCTGCTCAGCGTAGTCTAGTGTTGGGAAGTAGGGTGATGGGATGGGGTATCAACAGTACATACACGTACATACACACACACACACATACACAAAACACACACACACAAAACACAAACAAGGAGGGGGAACCAGCAGAGAGGCAGGAGAGAAAGTGAACAACAGGAGAGGGAGAAAGCAAAAGGGAAAACATGATTGAGAAATAATGGAAGGTAAAACTATTAATGATTTTCTTATCTGAGAAAACCATACTTGTTAAAAGGGTGCATGAGAATGTGCAACCTTTAACCTTTTCGAAGGGTGCAAAGTCACATGAGCCACCCAAAGGAAAGAGGAGCTATTATACTGAGTAGAGGAGAAAGAACACCTTAAAACTTCAAATATGTCAGAACTGTGTCACCCAGCAAACATTTAAACAGCAATAAGTTGTCATATGCATTCTGAGACATTAATATAATCAACATTTACAAGACAGATAATTGCATGCCATGCTAACACACATCATCTTAAAATCAGGGAGGACAGTGTTCTTCCAAGGCAAACTTTCAAACGTAAATTTAGATAGTTGAGGAAGTGAAGGGCAAAAAGTCTATATCATTTATGTTTTTACAGTATCACAATTGACTTTGCCTTGATATATTGATGTTTAACAGGTGTATGGTTTCCGATAAGATGCCACGATCTTACTGAGAAATTGACTCACTGAAGATTAGAATCTGGATCTCTGTGAAATGTATTTGGAATACAGAGCCAGACGAGATGAAAAGGCAACACACACACACACACACACACACACACACACACACACACACACACACACACACACACACACACACACACACACACACACACACACACACACACACACACACACACACACACACACACACACGAAAATGGTGGATTAAATCTAAACAATATTGCAGCAATGAATTTATCCTTTAAAGCATCTAGGATTACTAAAATGTACAATAACAGTCTCTGGAGAACAAGCCACACCTATTATTGGTGTTCTTACTCTTGTAACAGCAAACGGTTCCTTTTTTCTCTCAATTAAAATCTCAATCTCACCACTTTGAATGTTTTTTTAAAGGAATAAAGGAATAGTCTTTATAAATGAGATACTAGATAGCACGGGTCATTTCCTTTCATATGAGCAATCTTGCTGTATATATGGTCAGATATGCGATATTTTAGCTATTCCAACCAACTGGAAACAGAAATGATAAAAATATTAGATATACAAGTACACGTTATATAAGTTGTCAGAAATGGTTATCCAAAACAAAGATAAATACAATAATTCATCATTTTAGTTTACAAAGCAGAGACTTCTGGGAAGATTAATTCAATATATTAAAACATTTTCAGAACAATATACAAAACAACAATTGATTCCTACTTCCTAACATAGAAAAATCCTCATTGTGTAGATTCTGTAATGAGAAGGTGGAAGACTAGTTGTATTTGTCTTTCTATTGTCCATATGTTGCAAGTTTGTGAACCAATATCCAAAACTGTCCAAGGCCACTCAATATTTATTTTAAATGTACAACTTTGAACACGTTATTGCAGATTCTGGATAAAAATGGTCCACAGTAAACAAATACTTCTAAAAAATACATAGCAAATTTCTTTTGGAAAACAAAAAGCCACAAACCATTGCAAGGTCGCACAACACAACATGAAATGGGAGTAGATTTGCTCTAGAGGAGGGTGGGACTATGTGCAACAGTAAACACACTCTGCATGTCATGTGTGTGTTTTTGCTTTTTGGGTGTATGGGACTGGCAACCTAGTTATTTGAAATGTTGAAGGGATCCTATTAATGCTCTTTTATTATATTGATTATTTTTTGTCTTGTCCAATTGTTGATGTTTTCCTTTTGTTACCTTTTTTTGTGAGCTTGTATTGTCATCTCATCATACTGCCATGTCTGTTAGGTATATTTCTTGTCTGTACTAAATAAAAACAAAATATATAATTTTAAATAAATTAAAATGCCTACTATATTTTGTAATTTCTCTTTATATTTCCACATTTATTAATTATGTTATAAATGTATTTTTATATTTCCTCATTTATTCTCTTACTCTTTTAAAGATTTATTATTTTTTATGGCAACCCTATGACTCTTTAGAACAAAAAGAGGCATACAGAGTAAAATTGCTAGTTTTTTGTTTAGTTTTTAAAACAGAAAACATTTTGAGCATGGCCGTTGGAGTTCCCTTAAAGGCAGTAGGCTGTACACTCATTTGCAGGTTAGATAATACAGTGTAAAATATGTATCAACACTACAATGGCATTTTTGTTTAATGCTTCAGCCATGGTCATTCAGAGTTGGCCATTTGATATAATTCTGATAATTCATCATCAATACTTATGATAGGATCTATCGCTGCATTGCTGGTTCAAGTTGCACCTACCTGATAGCTTAGCCTCCAGCTTCCGTATCTGATCATTCCTTCTGAGAAGCTGTGCGGGCAGGTCGTCCCTGGAGCTGCTGCCATCAGATGCCTTAAGACACACAGAGTTAGAAAATGTAGCGCATAATATTCATCCTGTTCATGGTGGGGAATTTAAATCAAATATCCATCTAAAGTTGGTTTATCAAGTCAGAAATCATCAAGTGTGTTCAAAGCATTCAGTGGCTACTTTCTAATCTGGGAATTCCCTAGATATCAAGTACACGCCAAATCCAAAACCTGAAGTTAATTATTGTTGTTTTATGTCACAAAAAGTCATTCTGCACAGGCCCACAAGAAGTCTGCGCCTGCAGAGCTCCCGAAGACACCTCCGCAGATTTTAATAGAAAAGAGATGATGCTTTGTTACCCTTTCAAAAGTTTTTGGACATGCTCAAAACATTTTCACGGCCTCAGCTTTCAACAACGTACCCCAGCGTATTGCCAGTATTTCTTATACGCCGGCATACGTTTCCGCCATACAGAACTGTGTGACTGGCCGATACGCTAAGAATACGTTACGCATCCGTCAAATACGCTCCGATACGTTTTGTATAAGTACGTGATACGCCATCAATAGGCTCTGTATACGTTCATATACGTTGTATAAGCTCATTTTCGTATACGCCAGCATACGTTTCTGCCATACGGAACTGTGCGACAGGGCCATAAATGAATATAGTCTATCATAACCTTACAAGCAAAAAAACATTCCGCAAGGTTCTGCAGATTTTCATTCTGGATCATCGCTGAAAACTATAACAAAATATCTGCAGATTCCATTTGGCTCTAAAGACCTCCGTTTGATAGGTCATTGGTATTTGTAGTGTCAGCTGCAGAAAGGAAAGGTGCCACCAGTCATTGTCATGCAAACAAGTTGGCTAAACTGTGGCACCCACACTACTACGTATTCATTGTACCAGAAACACTGGCAGCTGGCAGTATTGCTACTCAGCGACTTCACTTAATAATTTAGCCAAGTGCAACTGAGCCTCAGAATACAGCCTCAGGAGTCTGGCCAGCCCTATGAGGGACTGCACTACACTGCTCCAATGAACACAGCTTTACCCAAGATATGGATTTACATTACAAGCTATGACAAAAACATTTCTCTTGACAACCATATGAGAGAGAATCAACAAAACAATAAAAATGTAACTGTGTACACTGCAGAAACTATTAGAACAGGTCAAATGAGCAGAAACAAACAAAAAAGAACAACTGAGGAATAAAATACAGATCAGCTGTGAGTGTGTTCTGTTGAGACACGAGAAATAAAAATCAACAGGGCTTCATGTTAGACTGGTTGGTTTTGAGGCTGAGTAACGCATTACCCTGCATACATTGAATCAATACAATGTCAGTCACACCCAAGCCCTGTTCCCTAGAACTTCCTGACTGGTGACTATTTCAAAAGCTGTCAGCCAGCTAACATAGCACTGACCTTAATTCCTGGACTTTTCTGTGACTTCCCAGAACTAATTCTAAGTGAAAAATGTGAGAAATGATATGACAAGACAATCCATCTTTGATCACTATTGCTTGTAAATCTATTTCACGATACGGCTGTACTGAAAACAGGTGAATGTAATCAATGTGTGAACAAAGTTTAACAAATAAAACGTACAACTCTGTCATTCTGAAATACTTTAATGATTCCCTCAAGAGAATATATTTATTTTCGCCACGAGTACTGAAAAATAAATTGTAGACAAAACAATAACACATTTAAGACTTTTTTTGTCTATTTCTAAATTGCTGCTGTTTTATTGTTGTTTTAAGAATTGTAGTTTAAATGATGTACCTAATCATGCAGCTATGTATTCTACTGTGAACAGTGATACTGATGACATCTAAACATTTGGCAGTGATGTTGCACATTGACACGTGCCACAATGTGGATTACTAATGCAGCTGGACCACGGCCGTCCGCATCAACAGTAGCTGTCAGAGTAGCTCTAACATTTAGACAACTGTCCTACATATCACAGTGATGCCTCATAGGGTGGACATACAAAGCATCTACAAACATTTACGGTGCTTTGTTTTCACACTGAGCATCCAGTTTCAAAAACAGATAAGATAGTTATTTAAAAATAACCAAACGGGTGGATTTCTGTTATAGAGGCTGCTGTGTTCAATGCCATGTTGAACAGTTTAACTGCTGTTAAAGCAGAGGTGCGTTGCATTGACTGGATACAGCTTCTGCTGCTAATAGAAACTCCTGTCCTCTCCTGGTGTTGTGTGCTGTCAAGTATGGAGACGTTTGTTTTACCTTACAGAGCTCTGGGACTGAACACAGCGCATATCGAAGCTGACCCTTGGTCACACTGACAGGTGTGATGACTGTAGTATCATAGAAGCTGTTTAGAAACGACTTAAAGGGTCACCTTATCAATTATTCATGTGAAGTTCAGTCTTCACGGTAGTGCTAATCAACCTGTGCAAGCAAGTGTATATTATTTTTGTGTGGTTCTGGAGAAGCTTCTTAAAGTCTGAGAAAAATAACCCTGATGATGTCATCAAGGAGACTACACATCAACAGGGGAATGGAGTTCGAAAGATGTGGACATAATTAAAGATGCTACTGGGAAATGGAGATCCAGCCTTTTTGGAGCTTGACCTTGGTATGGACACACGGAACCCTAACCCTACACACAGAACGATAACTATAAATATTTATTTTATTTCTTCCACACCACAAATATAACGACAACGTTAGTGGCGGAAGATATCGTTTTCATGAACAGTAAAAACACTGGCAGTCAATCAAAATCCATCAGAATATCAAGGTGTATTTGTTCCACACAGGAGGCTTGATTAGTTAAATGGTCTTTGAACATATTCTCTATCAGCAATAAAGTATAATTAATAAGATAAACATCTCTCTCTCTCTCTCTCTCTCTCTCTCTCTCTCTCTCTCTCTCTCTCTCTCTCCTCTCCCTCTCTCTCCCTCTCTCTCTCCCTCTCCCTCTCCCTCTCCCTCTCCCTCTCCTCTCTCCTCTCCCTCTCTCTCTCCCTCTCTCCCTCTCCCTCTCTCTCTCCCTCTCTCCCTCTCTCCCTCTCCCTCTCTCCCTCTCCCTCCTCCGTAGTGCTGAAAGAAGCACACAGCACCATAGCTATGTGGCACAGCATCGGCTTCTTCTTAACCTTTTTTCTTATTCTTATATTTAAATCCTTATCTTAATTTATTCCTCTGTGCAACGTACAAGAGTAACAGGTCATCAACATCCATTTTGGGGCATTGACACAGCTGTTTACCGTTATCGAGATATGAAATGACCTATATGGTGATAGAAGACTTTGGCCATATTGCCCAGCCCTATGGTTAATATGCACCAAAGATGTAGAAAAACATCTGGAAAAACACATGCAAACATTTCAATTGCATTAGGCTAGTGACTGGTGAGGACTTCCCAAAGTACTTACAAAGTCATCCCCCGAGTCTGCCCCTACTGAGGTGATGGATTCCTTGCTGATGGTGCGCGGTATACGAACACCACTCCGAGGTGCTGTGGCAGCCTCCTCTGCGATCTTCTTCTTTAACTTGGCAAACATGTCTGTCCTGTGAGTGTCTCTTTTTGAGTGCAATTTGCAGTTTCTGGAGGGTAAGGGACTTCACGCGATGCATGGAGTTTATGGCTCCTTGTTCTGAGGGCTGAAACAGAGCCGCAGTCCTTATGCAGTACCACTCAAAACAAGTTTGTCCTGGTAATTCCATTCTGCTACAGCTAGGAAAAGAAAAACGACAGTTATCAAAATGCCAAGATTGACAACAGTGGCTTCTTGTGTGCAACAGTCACATTGCTGTAATGCGTCCAACAACAAGATCAAGAGCTTTTTGGCATCCACAATTATCATTGTATAATAGACGGGCTATTCTGGCATATTAATGACAGACAAATGTTAGAACATTTTGGTAGTTTATTCTTTCTACTCTATAGACATTTTCTTGCAAATAATTTAACAATAATTTGAAAGTACATTACTGATGGATATATTATTCTGCAATCATTGTTTTTCAAACTGATATGTCACTGTGGCTTGGGAGCCAACATATTTCCCACAGTCGCCCAATAATTTGCTGATAATTTGGTGACTGAAAGCAGACGACAACCTTCTGAATGTTTCTTTTGCTCTGCAAACTGCACGGAGCCGCTAAATGTTGGAGTCAAAAATGTTTTCATAGGGTGTAGGAAATCTAATTATAGAGCAAGGAAAGTAAAACCAAATTTTGAGTTAGTAAATACATTTGTTTCCGTGGCTGAGCTACAGTGTATCCGAACTCACTCAACCCCCTAGCTAATGGATAAGTTATGTCACACATTTCCGCAAAGTAAAAGCTATGTCTGTTGTGTCTTAACCGTGTAGATCCCATTAGGAAATACAATTACAATTACACTGTCAGACTATGTTTTGACAGCCAGCTAGCTCTTCTAGCCATAACAATGAGAGTTAACGTTAACGTTACCACCACTGGGCGATGTTAGCTGTCGTTAGCTTGCTCGTCGCCTTTCTCTTACCATATTAACTTCGACAGTCCGTGGTGTTTTCAAATGTTCAATGACTGTACTTTCGACATTCTTCTGAATACACAAAAATTATAGCTATTGTTGGGATAGTCGATATGTTTTCGCTGTCTCGGCTCACAAGCTAGCTGCTGCTAGTTGGTGAGCTACACGTAATCATCCCAACACAGGTGACTGCTGACGTCACGGCAGCCCCTCTGTTCATTGGGTGGCAGAGCTGAGCGATGTGACGACGTGCGCCGTCTACAGGCACGGAAAGTAACAGCACCTTCAGACATTTTTATGGATTTCAAAAAAGCATTTTATACCATTGCCTTATTGTTCATTACTAAAGAAAGGAAAAAGGTATGGAATTAGAAGGGTAGCAGCACACTCCTGGTTAAGTAGCTACCTGGAGAATAGATACCAATATCTTCAAATAAATAACTTTAACTCAAAATGAAGGTTACTTATGGGGTTCCTTATTGTTTGTTTTCTTAATCAATTATATATGTGGGGTTTTGATCACATTAAATGTATTTTATTTGCAGATGATACCAAGTTATTTTGTTGTGGTAATATTTTCAAACAACTGTCGGATACAGTGGGAAATAATTGAGATTTCAAAGAAAGTGTTGGTTTGATTAAATAAACCATCACTGGCTTGACTAAATTCAACATTTTGGGAATTGGGCAACAAATATACAAAGCAAACTCATGAGTAAAATGAGTAAGATCTTTTAACCCAAGCTTCATTATATCCTAATTCTGCTCTCCTAAAGTGCCATACATAATTTACTATGTGGAAGTCTGGGGAAATACATACAAAACAAAGAAGGGAAGGGAAGTTTGGGGTTCCTTACTGGAGCTTCTGCCCTGATATTACCTGAAAATATCCAAACGTTGTTTAAAAGGATTGAAATTCAATATGAATTGAGGGGAATTTGCCAAATGTAAAAATCTTTGTATTTCACTCAAAGGGTTAATTTATGGAACAGCTGTTGTGATATATTTTATATGTATATATACATATATTTTATATATACCTTTACAGTCAGGGAGTTTGCCAAAGTGAAATCCACACTGAAGCAGGGAAAAAGTGCTGAGCTGGACCGCATCCCTCCAGAGGTCTGTAAGAACTGTGATCTTGACGACATCATCCTGGAGTTCTGCAACCACGCCCTTATGACAAACAGCCAGCCTGATATGTGGTCTCTCTCTAACATCATCCCAGTGCTTAAGTCCGGAGATCTCTCGGAGCCTGACAACTACCGAGGCATAAGTCTGACTTGTGTCATTGAAAAAATGTACAACCGCATGATACTGAACCGGATACGGAGCGCCATCGACCCCCACCTGAGAGAGAACCAAAACGGTTTCCGAGAGAAGAGGACCACTGTGACCCAGATCTTGGCCTTGAGGAGATTCATTGAGGAGGTTAAGAAGAACAACCTGACAGCGGTACTGCTGCTTCATCGATTTCAAAAAGACATTTGACTCGATACACAGAGGCGTGATGATGAAGATACTCAAGGCCTACGGTGTCCCTTCCAATTTACTCCGGGCCATAGGGACCATGTAGAAGGGTACAAGAGGAAAAATGGTAACCCCAGATGGCAACAGTGAAGAGTTTGACATCCTGGCTGGAGTGTTGCAAGGGGACACCCTTGCCCCCTACCTCTTCATCATCAGTCCTAAACTATGCGCTCAGGAAGGCTATCAGTGGACGGGAGCTAGAACTCGGCCTCACAATAACTCCTAGGAGGTCAACACATGGGCACCGATCACGAGGGCGTCCCGCAATAACATACGTGGATGTACTCAGGAAAGATGCAGGAGCAGAAAATACTGGCGAGCTAGCCAAATGCATGGAGGATCGGCATGACTGGAAGCACCGATGGAGGGCCCGTCTGAGTATATATACATATATTTTATATGTATATATACATATAAAATATATGTATATATATTAATTGCCTTATTGTCTCTATTATTGATTGCAGTCCAAATAAAAGTCCATTTGAAATGCTCACTTCTCCTCTTCACTGACCTAAGAGTGGCCAGAACAAAGTTGGCAGCTGTACCTGCCATTCAATGCTCTGGTAAACTGCATGTCTTTTTATTATTGGATGTTGTCTGTGCTTTGCCCCAATGTCACAACTAAAGTGGACCCAGCCTAAATACTCTTGTGGCTAGGTGCTCCTCTGGGGCAAAGTGAACCCTAACGAAGCCTAAACACACCCCTGGAAGCACCGTAGGGAGGCTGCAAACACCTCAGCCTCCTCAGGGCATTTCAAACAACACTTTAATCTGGGTACTTAAATCAAGATACCACCGTTGCTCCTGTATGGTCAAGTTATCATTTTTTATTTTATAATGAGACAAGTCAGCTGTGATCTTTTTTTAATTGTACTCATGTGCAAGATGACAATAACTATCCTGAGTCACATCATCATCATCCTTAGCTAACTTTACATATAATTCTCAGTTACGTACAACACATGACATGATCTGATTTCATCATAAAATGCAACTCTTTTCATTGTTTTTATGCCATGAACAGGCTGATGTTTGAAGACCATTTCATTTACTACCGAATAATATACGTTATTGATTACGTCACACGTCACCCAGTTATTGATGTTTGACCTTTTGTTTTGTTTTTTGTACAATTCTTTTGATTTCTTTATTAAAAAACCGTATAGTGACACAGAAAAATAATAATTACATGAAGTGATTCCAAATCTGGAAATCAGAGAATCTTTTAGGTACCACAGGCTTAACAATACAGAAATCTAACAAATGAATACAGTAATTTCTTTACACATCAACTCTCAAGTTTACATGTTTATTTATAAGATCACATGGTAACACTAAGTGCAGAACTCCATTGAAGTTTGTCAGAATAGATGCGATTCTTGCTTTGTGCAGTGCTTCATCTTCTAACACCCAGCTTTAATACATTAGCATAACAAAATAAAATGGAACACTGTATATAACACTGCACCTGCAATTTGCTCAGCAGAGGGGATTTCTATAGTAAAGTAAAGTCGAGATTTATAAATATGAACATCTTACAAGGGTCAGTCGACTTCCGTGTCATTGTAATCCTTCCTCTAAAGCAACACATCAACACTGCTGAACAAACTTACTTCTCTGTAATATCTCAGTGTGATTTAAGCTGCTGAATAATGGCATTAAATGCCAGAGTGGGAATAACAATCGACAGTTGGCACCGAGAAATGCACTGTAAATACTCTAAATGTACAATACAAAATTCATATGGGCTCACAAGTGCTGATGCCACTGTCCCAGTCGGCGTCTGTGCACTGAACAAATGGCTGCGTTGTTTTGGTTTGAATGTGCTTACAGGAAATAAGGTGTAGTTGTTCGAGGTGGAATGACCCGTTCAGAGTCAGGCACGGCTCTGAAGAGCTTTGGCTCTCTTGTGTTAGCGTCCTTGAACACCATAATGGAGGCGATGTTGCCGCAGCGATAGCAGTAGTTAGGAGCCGACCACACTGTGACCAACTTCTCATCAAACATGAACTTGTAGCCTTCATGGACAAGTTGATGTGCTCTGCAGATCAGCTTCAGGTTGTTGATGTGAACAAACTGCAGTTTTTGGGATATATAAAAAAACAAAAGACAGAGAGAAAGAGAAGCTATATTTACACTGGACTGCCAACAGCACATGACCTGCAGCCATGTTTTCTGCCAGAGGATTGAGGGGCCGAGGCGAGACACTTCTGTTCTGTATGAGGCTAGGAAATATTAAGTACAAAGCCCTTTCCTCTACTGCCATCACTATGGGCCTGCATCTTTGCATATTTTCAGTTTTGCATCTTGGCAGCAGAGATGTGGGCTCAAGTCATTGTGAGAGAGCAAACAGCTGTCAGAGAATCGTTCATGAATGAAACAAATATTTAGGTTTTGATAGTGCTACGTTCTTATGAGAGTTCTCAGATTTATTATTGTATTCTTTGACTCTACGCTGTTGTTATTTAGCCTTTCTGAGTCTTAGTTGCAGCTTTAGATAATATTCCAGTTCCAGAGGCAGGTGGGCAGGATCCCCACCTGGCAGTCATCACTTGCTGTGAGAGAGGTGATCCATCCCCTGCTGGGCTGAGCGATACCACTGGCTCTGGAGACAATCCCCACACATTCAAACGTGATGATAACGTGCGATGCTGGGTGGACTCTACCTGGAGTGCTGAGTTTGAACTTTTTATCAAGTAAGTATTCATAATAAGTTACAGACCAAGTTAAGTTGTTCCGGCTTCTGTTTTGTTTCACTGTTATGCTCGCCTCTCTCTCTCCCTCGCTGTTTTCTCTTGCTTATTATCTAAGGAGGTAGTGAGGCTTTAACTCAATTTTGTGAGGATATATTAGATACAGATCGCGCCTGAACCATAACATGTTGATGTGTGCACAGACATGTGAATCCCCAAACTAACGGCATCTTGCAATATGGACTGTGCGTTACTTCTTTTCCAGAGTACGCACTGATGGGGTGTTAGGTGTGCTAAAGATTCTTTAAGCCTATTAACTATGTGTCAGTGGAGAGGAGGGAGACTCCGCAGCCTTGGCCTGCAGAGATGAATGTAGCCTAGAGTCATATAATCCACAGACAGAGGCTGTAGCACACCAACAGCTGTTTGAATCATCAAAATAAACTTAAACCCATGCACCTTCGTGGACTGGAAGCATCTACTAGAGATATCTGAGCATGTCATTTGACTGCCATCTGTGTCTGAAGAGCCAATGTCTGCTGCAGCGATACATAAACAATACCATTGTTGTTACGTTGCCACATAGCTGTTGTCATGGGAGACAACCGTAGAAATAGAATGAGAGTAGAAAGTACATTGAACTGTTGGCCATGGTCATTTGACTACTTCAAAAGAAAGTGACGATTAGTTGTTATGGTGACAACACATGTCAGTGGGCCTGTAAAGTGTGTCACAGTCAAGTGGGAAGCTCCGGTGCTGAGAAATGAAGTCAATGTGGAAGTGCCAAAACTGCAGTTCCTCAAAAAGCTCAAAGTTACAGCAGAACTGACATGTTTACTGCTGATTTCCCCTTTTATACAACTCACCCGTTTAAATTATATTAAGCTTAAAATGATGCAGAATTAGGGGCGTGGCCGCATTGAGTGACAGGTGGGTCTCAGGTCTTTGCAGTTTTTGGATTTACGGGAGTAAGTCTTTACTGCCATGATGGCGACGGCGGACAACGTCTCTTCAGAAACCTTTGGATGTCCACTTTTTATACAGTCTGTGGTATAAAGCGCTCACTAGTTTGAGAACTCTGTTTTGGTCGACTGTTCACACTAAGCGACGTGTCGGACCTTCCTGCTGTTGATTTGAAAGGGAGTGTCCGTTCTACTGGCATTCTATTTCTATAGTAACACTGCTTGTTGTAATCAGCTGAATGTTAATGCACATGGAAAAAAAGAGAGAAAATCTACATTGGAGCAAATTAAATAAATGCCACAATTAAGACTTGTATAAATTGTTAATCAAAGACGTGTAAATTATTAGCCCTAACAATTGTGAAGGTAAAAGTGCCTTTACACTCATTACAGAGATATTTTAACGTAAAGATGTTGCCTAGTGTAGTTTCACAGAAACACGTTTGTATTGTACTCTCTTTTGTATGTCTCTATTGTAAAATAAAATAAAGCAACACAGGTATGCGTTTGCTCCAGTGAGTAAATAATGTTTGATGATCATGTAGGAATGTAACTTGAGTGTACGAATGTAAGTCAATGAACGTAAAGGCACCATACCTCATTTGTGACCTTTGCACCAAAGAGCCAGCCGGCTCCTCTGGGGCTGATGGCCCAAGTGTCCACGTCTTCAGGGTCGGACCACACCAAATCACAAAATGCTCCTTTGTGAGGGATTTCTTGGTTCCGCTCAATGGTTCGAATTTGATCGAGAGTTTTTATGTCTGGGGAGAGGCCTCCGTGGACACACAGGATCTGCTCGTCCATCAGCTGACAAAAAGTAACACAAAATAAAAGAGTTTGTGCCTCATAGCATATACATTACATTATTACTACTACATATCATATACTATGTGTGGCCAACGGTTTCACACCATTCAAACTTCATGTACTCCATTGGATTGTTGTGCTACCGTTTGTAAGACAGAACACACGGTAACTTACATACCACCAGTATTTAAGGGAGGAGGGATTTTCAAGTTTGAAAATTAAATTGGCTACTTTTGAGCAGTAGTTTCTTGAACAGAAATCAAAAAGATGAAAAACAGTGAACTTACTAATACTGAGGTAAGAGATATGGATGGATATAATGGATCAAACGGTCTTATTGTTTAAGAACCTACATGACGCTGTGTTAGCTTAGAAAAACTCAGTCTAATGAGCGATTACATGACATGTTGTTTAACCCATAGATTATGAAAATAAGTTTGCTTATAATGTGAAATAAAAGGAAATTTTATATTTGGGATGATACATTTTTCACTGCATATAAAATGTTGTGGCATGGTTCATAATTCTGAAGAATGTGGCGGTGGCATTTCAAGGGAGTGAGATGTGAAGGTTAGGATCAAGATGGATGGAGGAATACTACAAACAGGCTAAACGGAGTGAAAATCAACTGAATAAAACTGTCCAACCAAAGCAAAGTTGTGATAGTGTCCCAGCTAGTTGGCCATCTTTGCCATTATCATGTAAATAATAAGTTCTTAAAAAGATGCACAACTTATCTCTCTACTGAGAAACAAGTAAACATGAGGCTCATTCTCATTCCAGGCTTTCAAAGCATGATGAACTGTCAACCGTTTCTTTTTTAACAACAACAAATAGACATATACACAATATACAATACTTACAGCTGCAACTGTTAACATATCGAACACTTTGGTGCAATAACGCCAGGCGTTTGCATTCCCATACTTGGTCTGGCACTCATCTGTAAGACAAAGAAAGCACTCGTTTATTCCACACAGAAAGCTGTGATGTTGTCCAGGACAAGAGATTGGTGACAATGCAGATTGCAGCTGGTCATAAATCAAATGTCACCATAAAAGCCATAAACTTGGGTGATCTGTCTGCTCTCATGGTTTCCACGTAGAAGCGTGATGCGGTCGGGCCATTTGGCTTTCAGCACCAGCAGGTAGGTGAATGTCTCCAAACTGTAATATCCTCGGTCAACAAAGTCGCCCTGCAGATGACAGAGGTTTATTATCAACACTCTACCAAAACATCAGGTAAATAGAACACATTAAGACAAATGCCTTTTAAGTTCAAACTGATTTCAATGCACAAACCATAAATATGTAATTTGTGTCTGGAACCTGGCCGCCAGTTCGGAAGAGTTCACAAAGATCATAAAACTAAGGAACAAAGAGATACAAATTTAGTGCAGGCATCAATTTATGTGTACAACCGTGATCTATGTACACTGCAGGCGATGCTCAGCTACATGAGGGTACACAAAGGGTTTTTACCTGTCCATGTATGTCCCCACATACTGTTACAGGAGTGGAAACGGGCTGAACGTTGGACTCCTCCAACAGAAGGTCACACACATAGTCACATAACCTCTGTATAGATGAAAACACAACACACATATATAAGTCACATGCAATGCTTTTCAATGTGAACATTTACAGGACAAAATGATTCAAAAGTATTCAACGTTTTCCACAAAATCTTCTTCTTGTCGGGGAAAAGCCTCTGAAACTGTCTGCTTTGTCGTTTCGTGACACCTCGACTAATAACACTATTTTAAGGTGACCAGCTTTTTATGGCAGGGTAACCCTCTATAGCCCTTTAATCACACTGAAACTGGAAGATGTGATAATATCTTCCAATGAAGAACTAAATAGGAATGGGACGAGTTAGGATTTCATCACAGATGCCAAACACAGCACATCAAATAATCATGTCTTTTCAATTAAAGTATATTGACACACCTCCAACATGGCTACCAGAGGGTGAGTTACTTCATGTGAAAGCAGGGAAAGCAGCCTGACCTGTCACAGAGGTGGTTCACTGCACCGAAGGATTAAGAATATTTTGCTATATTTTACTTTGCTGCCAGACAGACCTTTATGGCAAATAACAGTAATTTTACCTCACGGACCACTGGAGTTGCTGTTCTACTGCTGCATCAGTTAGTTTGTTTGTGTTATTTTGTGTCTTTGGTGAAAACCAAATAGAGAAAACAAAACTGGCGGCCAAGCATAGATTAAGAAATAGAGTTGTAATGTTAAGTCTTTAAGTTTTGATAGACTTAGGCATATAAAGGTACAGATGGTGAGGGTACACTTAGTACATTGTTGTGTGTTGTCACATCTGTATTTAGTTTGGATTGTTTTACTGAATTATTGCTGCTGACCCAACACACTGGTTGAACTTAGACTTGATAAGCGTGACAAGAATGTGATTAGACTTATTTCCATGCAAGTGCATGATTGGACAAACGGCAACCTTAATTGTGCATTTATAAGTGTACAAACACTGACTGTCAGACATGGCCTCTGTAAGATATGCGATGTACCTGCAAACTGTCTGCAGCGTTTTGAAGGATTACTATCTTGAGAAGCAAAAGTGCTGTGGCCTGCCAAGCCCAAACAGACTGTCTGCTGTGAAATAGTGTTTGTTATCTCATCTCAAGGACTGAGACAAGATGTTCTAGGGCTCAGCTTTGCTCAGACATTATGTTCATCATACCGCCATAGCCCTGCAGAATCATTATTCTGCCCATTGAGTGAGACCGCAGCAAAATGTTCCGACCCGGCTTTCTCCTCAAATTCCAAGCTAGAAAACACATGGCGGACCTCACATGCAGTTTCTCCCCCAGTCACAAGAACTGTGACTTGGAAAGCTGCATGTGTGGGTTAGGCACGTGGTAAAAATAGCGGCTGCACTTTCTGCCTCTAACCATGAAAAGGAATGCTGCTGCTTTTCAAAAGCTTGAGTCAATGTCCAACGTGTAGTGGATTTGTGTTGTCATGCTCTGAAAAATAAGTCTTACATAAACTAAATCCTAGTCGGTGTAGTTATTCGCTGGAAACTCGGAATGTCCTTTTCCTATTTATGAAACCTGAAATGCTGTGTCTAGGGTTCAGTGGGATGTAGGTGAAGGAGCAGGCAGGAGGTTTATTTCAGGGCTTCGAGCCTTCACACAGTATCCCACCTAATACAATCCTTCTCAGACTGTCTGAGCCCAGCCTGGCCACTGCTAACCCTGCTAGCCTAGCCTAGCCCCCCCTCAGGAGCTAATCACTGTGAGTTACACTGATTAGCCAGCTTTCCTGCCCCCCAGTGTGCTGCTTAAGGTATCTTTCCCATTAAGTAATGAGCAATCTAGCCGAGATAGAGCGGGTCAGTGCTTTAGTTGTGTTCACTGCTAAAGGGAACTCAATTCAATGACAGTAAAAACGGAACCAATTATAGTCGACTTGTATAGAGCCGAAGGGCTGCAGAGACGTCTTGGTATCTTGAGAAATGTAACCCATCGGTTCATCTTCCACCTTTCAGATTGCAGAAAAATTGCCACAGTCAATTTCATGACATCTCATCATACCTGGTTAAACCTCCAGGTCCATTTCTCATTTGTAGACCACAATCCATTTAAAATAATGTAGCTAAACCGAGAACTATTAAAACATTGAACATAAAACATGACTTGGCATGAAACATGAAATGGTATGTGGACAATGAATGTAGAAATTGATGTTTGTTGTTATTCCAAAATCATACCAAAAACCAAAGTGTGAAAACGGGATTATGTGCCACTGGTTGCTTGACAACTAGTACGGCCCAAGAAGTAGTCCAGCATATAACCCAATGAAAACGTTCATATGCTGACATTAACACATTATATTGTATTAGCATGTTACCTTTGGACAGAGCTGTTTCCACTCTTTATACTAAATTAAGCTAACCTGCTGCTTGCTCCAGTCGCAAATGTACCGCACAGGTTTGGATTTTCTCATCTAACTCTCGCCAAGAAAGCGAATGAGCATACAATCTAAAACCATTCCTTTAATCTGCTACAGAAAAGCCTCCCCTCCTCTGGGAAAGCTTTCCGCAACATTTTGGAGCCTGGCTGCAGGGATTTGCTCCCATTGAGTTGCATAAGTGATGCAACACTGATGTTGGGTAATATGGGCCGGCTCCAGCTCAACCCAAAGGTGTTGGATGGCGTTGAGGTCAGGGCTCTGTGCAGGCCAGTCAAGTTCCTCCACACCAAACTGGGAAAAGCATTTCTTTATAGAGCTGGCACTTTACACAGGGGTATTGTCATGTTAAAACAGGAAAGAGTCTTCCCCAAACTGCTGCCACAAAAGGAAATATTTTCCACTAATGTCATTGTAAACCATATCATTCAAGATGTATTCATCATTGGAATTAGAGTTACACAACTCCAGTAGGACCCATGCAGGTGAACAGCAGCAGGATAGCAGCAGCAGTGATGGCCTTAAATCTAGTCTTAATTTGGATTTAGTTGTGGTTTCTTAATGTTGGAGGATAAATGACAGAGCCTCTAATTGATACTCAGAGAAGAGCTCACTTGGTCAGTGTGCTTTCATGATTTCACTCCATCATTCTCATTTACAATCACCTATGATGTCAGGAGCGTTTAAAGACTCCCACTGGTACAAGCCAGTTCACATCTGCAACTCAGTCTGAGCTGTTAGGAAGCGTTTGCTGTGATAAAGCCGTCCCACAGATTGTCTGGGGCAGCATGAATTAACTGCAGTACAATATATGACTCAAAGCCAGACAGCGTTCCCTCTAAAAGGTTCTGTTTTGATGTATAAACCCCAGGTCTGGATTTGTGCATGGCTTTAGTTATGACGTGAGGCTGCTTCTGCTTTTCTGAGCGCTGTTAAGAATTATGCATTTTTAAGTCATTGTTGTGTAGTGGTGCATTAGTCTGGATAACTGGCCAAATATAGATGACATAACATCACAGGGAGATATTTCCAGCAGCTAGGACTGATTGTAATATAATACTTATTTTCAGCTATTTAAAACATCAATGTGAACGTCAGAATTCTGTATCGGTTCCTTCAAATCAAAGAGCAAGACCTTCTTTCTAGTGCGAATATTGTATCCGTCATTAAGGTGGAAATACCCTATGGAAGATCAATGTGTTCTCTTATAACCTCAAAGAAGCAGAAGCCACAAGACATGGTGTATTTTGATCATTCAATATCCTCAAACTATGGATCAGTCTTGCGTGTGTGCGGTGTGTAGCTGTGTTTATGTCTGTTTGACTCTATAATTCACATTATTCAGTGTGACATTCAGAGTCTCTTTATTTAAGCACTCGTGATATTTGAGTGAATGGAATCCTGTGCTGCTTCACATTTACAGAGTTGAGTGTGATGGATTTAGGATATGAAGCCGTACAAATACAGAACAAGAATAAGGGCCAGGTAATGCTAGAAAATGATGAGCTTGTACGTGTTTTCCGACCACATTGGAAATCCAAAGTATTTTATAGTTGTTCTGTTCGGTAACACTCAAAGGCTCAGTGGAAAGCTGGCGGTCTTGGACAGGAAGAGACACAATATTGTTTAAAAATGGGGGTGACATTTTCAGACAGTGTTTGAAAGTGACAGAAATAAGGCATGAAAAATGTGTGCTTGAGAGACTTTCTCTCCTCAACACAGCTGGCCCATCAATGCGTGACGTGAGGTCAATGTTGGATTGTCTGTTTGAGAAAGTTACAGATATTGTTGGACAAACCTTAAGAGGCTACAGTCAAGCTAGTGGCTGTGTATAGGCACAGTGATGCTATGTAAATGCTAACCTCAGCATGCTAATACGCTAACAATGACGATGTTACCATGCTGATGTTTTCAGGTAGTGTTTAACATGTTCAACATCTTCTTTTAGCAAATGTTAGCATGCTAACATTTGCTAATTAGCACTAAAAACAAAATATAGCTGAGGCTGATGGTAATGTTATTGTTTTGCAGGCATTATTCATGACACAAATTATTGATGTTAGGGCTAGATGTAAAGTCAGAAGATCAACAAAGTCATTAGGATTCATCCTCTGGGGACCATGTACAAAATTCAATAGTCCAGTAGCCTACTTAAGATATTTCAGATGTTCAACCACAAAAAGCTGCGTGATATGTTTACAGATAGGTTGATCTGCGATGTCCTTAATGAATGGAATGAAATTAAATCTGTTACTGCATCCACATTCAATGTTCTTAACCTTAATGAGATTTCCTCCTCCTGTACGCTCACAATTCGATATTCTATCTGCAGTCTTTCTACAAATCATGTGATGTAAAATGTGATGTGATGTCAATTTGTTGGGTTCGGTCATGCCAACATTTGACAAAAGAGCTGTATTAACCGCTTGTATCTGTCATAACATTTGTGTCAGCACTGCATTTGGGTCAGCTCCTGTGGGTGTCGTCTGAAAGGCATTTCTTTGTACAATACTGTATTGAAGGCGCCACAGGCTGCAATGAAATATTGATTTTGGGTGCAGATGTTTCCGCCTCTGCATCATGTGTCACTGCAGTGGATGCATCATTGCCATCCATGTATTTTTACTCTGCATTGATCGCAGTGTATGTTTGATATTATTTTATTTTATTGGCTGAACAATAATATAAGGGCGCAGTTGCATACAGCACGTGATGTATTTTTACCCTGTTTAAATTGTTTTAAAAAAACGTATTTATTCTAAAGGGTAGCAGTGCTCCAGGTATATGGATGTTTTATGTTAAGTTGCTTGGAGAAAATGCTGAAAAAAGCGAATTTTTAAAATCCATGGCCTACTAAGTAGCTTCCAGGAACTAGTTTACAGTTTTAAACCAAAATGTAAAGCAACGGCACCTGTTTACATAATGCACTGGACGAACGTGTTTTAGTGCCCAATCAAGTGGAAGAAGTGAGATCATTCCCAGCATCCTGCTCTCCTCAGGAAGCAGCAGTGGTCCGCAGGACTGCAGCGTTAGAGCCACGTGTCTGAGTCCTGACTGATGGCCACACTCAGCTGAACACCCAGCCACAGACGGGACAGTGAGACACTGACTGAAGGCAGTGTCTCACTGTCCCATCTGTGGCTGGGTGTTCAGTGCAGATACACAAATGTACAGGGCTGATGCTGCCCTATAATTTAAGGCCTCATAGTTATTAATGAATGTTTTTGTGTAAATGAATTAGGGCTGTACCGAATGTACTTTCTTTTTACATTCTAAGCATTTATTGAGGTTTTTGAATGAAGCTATATTTTATGACGTCATCACCCTAACAAAAAATCCTTGAACAAAATCCTCAATTTGAATAAGGTGATTGAAAGGATTGAATGAGTTGTTCTGGTTATATAAATGTAATTGATGGTGCTCTCATGATGCCCCGTTAATACAGGTGCGGGCCTCTCTATGTGTGCAGCAAGCGGGAGAGCAAACTAAAAACAAATATGAATTGAAGCAGAATATTTGGTTGGTTGGGTACGTGTTGTGAATTCTGTCTTTGTTCAATAAATGTTGACTTTTGGATTTTAAACACTCTGGAGTTATAGGAAATATTTGGATCACACTAGTCTGAAACAATCCTACTCAGCCATTATTAGTGCAGCATAGACATGCAGAACAAAAAGCTGCGCAGCATTCAAGTGTTGATCTAGAATGTCGACGCTTCAAATGTTCAAACTTTTCTGTACAGTCATCGAATGAATTTAGAGTTGATCATGTGTTTGTGTTTGTGTGTCACTCTGCCTCAAAGGAATAGCCTGGACTTTTGGAGAATTAGTTTCTGATGGGATGCGTTAAGCAAAGCTCAGCACAAAGACTGGGGGAGACAATCTACATGTATCATATTTGCACATTGTATCCACTTTGTTTCCATTATATCTACTGAACTTGAATATATAAATAGTGTGGTTTTTGAAGCAGTTAACACTGGATCTATTTCCTGATCAGCAGCTGCTCTGTCCAGTGCTGGGTTTGAACTCTGTTGTAACTCGACTGCCAACAAAACCCAACGGACTCTTGACTGGATTTGTGACGAGCACGCTTACAAGACACGACATGAAACTCGTTCGAGTTAGCAGTTTTCCTACTGGCTCTTAGTGCTAAGCTAGAATAAGCTTGTAATGGGAGAGATAAAGCTGACTGATTTATAATTTTATTTTTCAATCATTTCAGTGTACACTTGTAAAATTGACACATAATTCAAGCTGCGACCTCTAACGAAACTCTGGCTAAGATGTTAAACGAGATGAGTCGTTTTTAGTTGATGATAAAATGCTCGTAGGACATTCATCATTTCTCTAACCTGAGTGTCCCATCAACTGTATTTGATGTTTCAACACACTCCACCCTACAAATCCATTATACAATAAACAAGCTGAACAACATTCCAGATTCCACCTTTGACTACATGACTGGGAGTGTCGCCTTTTTCTGAAAACTGTTTCTCTCCTAAATATTTGGACGTGTCTACGCTTGTGTTGAGGACTCGGGTGGAGAAGAGATCAGTCCTGCTGCTCTGTTGCCGTACACACCCTTTCAGGATTTGGCTGCGCACCCATCAATGCAATTAAAACGGTTTAGTGTAGCAGGCAATTCACCTCTCGGTAATGAAACTGGTGAGCACTTCCCGGTTGTTCAGATGATGATTGCCGTCTGCTCTCATCCGACACATGTTAAAGCCGACGGCCTGCGTCTCTGTAGCAGCCGCAGAATGGGGTTAAGCTTTGTCGTCCATGTCATATTGACCTACTTAACATGCAGATCTGACGCAGAGTGGCTAGGCCAGTGCAGTGAAATCATACTAAAACAATAACAACCCCCCTCCTCCCGGACAAGATGGCACAAATTAACACCAGGATTACTGCTCACTGAGACTTTCCTTTTTGATAAAGCTTATAGTTAGGGCTGGCTCAGGTTTGCCCTGGATCAGCCCCTAGTTATGCTGCTATAGGCTTAGACTGCCGGGGAACACCTCCCTGCTCTCTTCCTTCTCTCCCTCTCTCCTCCCCTCCCTTCCTCTCTCTTCCCCTCCCTCTCTCTTCTTCTCCCTCTCTATCTGTATGCATTTATGTAAATGTATGTTACTAACTCACCATCCAGGGTATCATCCCCGGAGTGTCTGTTTCTCATGTGGCAGGTTGCCTCTGATAAAGTTTACGTCAGGATCATGAATCGTGACAGCGCCTGCTGCCCTGGTCCTGCTGGACACCGGGAAGCCTTATTGACATTTTCCTGGATTCATCCATACTTTCTATTTCTTTTTTTTCCAACACAACATAATTTCTGTCAAATGTTGTATTTGTACTATGTTGTTTATCCTGTACACACGACATCTATTGCACGTCTGTCCGTCCTGGGAGAGGGATCCCTCCTCAGTTGCTCTCCTTGAGGTTTCTTCCATTTTTCCCCTTTAATTTTGGGGTTTCTTTTAAGAAGTTTTTCCTTGTGCGATGCGAGGGTCTAAGGACAGAGGATGTCGTAACCTGTACAGTCTGTAAAGCACACTGAGACAAATGTGTCATTTGTGATATTGGGCTATACAAATAAATTTGACTTGATTTGAGGGAGACGGTTTAAAGCATCTCACATCTCCTACATCCAAGATAATGATCTGTTCTCCAGTCCCCCTTCTACTGGGGCAACAGTGGATATTGTAGGTCTGCAGGCTGTATATCATATTTATATATTAGATAACAAACAGCTCCTCGCAGTGTAGAAGGCTCCGAAGACACGGGTGACAGATTGTGCTGCTTTGCCATAGTCAGTGTCTGACTGACTGGCAGCATGTCGGGGCAGAGAACAGGCCGCGGTGGTAAAGCTGAACAATTAATCAGAATTTTATCAAAATCGCATTATGAACTACTGAATATCCAAATCACAACAATTTCCTACTTCACTGAAGAGATGATTACGTACATTTTGGAGGCAAAATTCCTAAATCAAAGGAAACAGACCTGTTGGTCTTCATGGCATCACTTTTACTGTACGTTGAATCTTAATCAGCTGGCAAAAAAGTAGGGCTGCACCTTCCAATAACTATAATTATTGATTCATTTGCCACTTATTTTCTCAATTAGTCTATTAATTGTTTGTTAGAAAATTGTGAAATCCAAATTTTCAAAATCCCGTTCAGTTTTCTGTCACACAATATAAAGAAAGAAAAGCAGCAAATCTGAACATTGAGTCAGAACTAGATTTATCTGTTTCTTGAGAAATGAGATACAATAATTGCCAATAAAACAATGTGTTGATCAACTCTGATTGACTATATCAGCTCTAATATTATTATTATTAAACTTATGTAATTATTCATATCTAATATGATTAATATCTTTAGTGCCTTGATTCATAACACATTTAATTTGCTAGTTGAAATGAATGAATTAAACTAATGTACATATCCACGTATAGACAAAGAAGGTATGTACCGTATGTGCCAGTGTAATGTGACTATTTTAAATTATAATGCAAGACTTGCAAAAGGAGTGTTGTTGTTGTTGTTGTTGTTATGTATTCATGGTGGAGTGTGAAGGATGAGATGCAGCTAAACAAACAGATACAGATGTTGCTCATTTCTTCACTATAAAATTGCAAAAAACATTTAATTTTATTATCTTGTATGGGTCTGTCAATGTTAACAACAGTGCTTTGGGTAATGATGGGCCCAAAAAATATTTTTTTAGCAATATCAAAATAACATTTCCAATGAAATTTCTCCTACCCGATGTGTCCGGTATGTCATTTTCTTTTTAGAATTTAAGAATTCCTTTCATTTAGTGAAGAGAGAATAAGCAAAGAAGTGTCTATGAATGTTAATAAACTGATCAACAGTGTGATCTCAAGACCTGCACGGCTACAAATATTTACTTTTGAGGATGCATTAATCTGCAGTTGCAAATAAGTGAATTGTATGATTTTATGCTATGATGGTACGTTCACTGGACATTGTGTGTGTGTGTGTGTGTGTGTGTGTGTGTGTGTGTGTGTGTGTGTGTGTGTGTGTGTGTGTGTGTGTGTGTGTGTGTTCGTTCAGCTGGAAGAATGAGGACTGCTGATCTCCCAGCCTTGTCCCTAGCAGTGCCCACGCCCCACTAAGTATCGCCGTGGGCCTCTTCATTTGCATTAAGTGCAGTTGTTTTAACAAAGCCCGGATTGTATGAAGACCCACGCACATGCTCATGGAAAGTGCTCCCAGTCACTTTTGATTTACTTCAATTGTTATGAAGTTATTGTCCTCAGATTATGTTTCTGAGTCCATTGTCTGGGTTCGAGGGCTGATCAGGCTTGATTTAGCGTTGTACTTTTCCTAGGAAATGACCTTGAGTGTGTGTGTTTGTGTGTGGGATCCGAGAGCCGTGGATGATTTCTCTCTGGGAGGAAATAAAGCCTCTCACTGCCTCTCCCTATTCCCTCATGAGCATGCATTAACAGCCAGCTACACAGGATAGTGAGAGTGCAGATCCAAACAAAATAAGTTATTCATGTGTGTATTATTGCTGAAGAGCTCAAATGTAATTGGATTTAACTGGAGCGTATTTGGAGGCATTTTCCGCTGATATTTTCTCAGCTGAGAGCAATCATACGGTTATGTAAAACACATGGAGGAAGTAAAAAAGCTTTTATGCTCAATACTCTGAATGCTTGTTTTTAGTTCTGCTTATAGAGCGACTGATACTGGATGGCCGATATTAGGAAGTGTAAAAAATCTTATAACAATATTTCTACAGATAATATGGTTTTAAACCTAAACAATCTTAATCTGTTTTGTTTTTTATTATTTATTTATTTTTAATAAAGAATTGTACCCACAAGTCATATTTAGTGGGACATTTTGCAGCGTTCTACTTGCTCTCCTAAACTATGTAAAGGTGACACTTTCTAAACAACTTAAAACCTAGTTTCTTGTGACTTATCAGCTGACATGTACATCATTGACATTTTTGCAATATGTCTGATATATTTATTATATTATAATAAAGTGGCTATGGCCCCATTTATACTACATATGGGAGGCTATGCACTTGAAGCGGTTTGGTAACTGACGGAAATTCAGTTTAGTTACAACAATAACAGTTTTGGCTGCTAGCTAAAAACTATCCATCAACTAACAGAAAGACATGAAAGACATGAAAGCAAGACATAAGTTGTGCTCGTCTTCACGGGCACTCAGTCTCTGTGGTTGCACGGATCAGGGATCAGAGAAATGCTACAAAAGCACTCTAATCCTTTTTGTACGATTGTGTGCTGAAATCACTGGAGATGCTAATTAGAGTCGCTGGAGATGTAACAGGGAGACAGATGGTTTATTTCAGAGTCTTTCAGTGTCATTCATCTGCCATCGGTATAGGAGCAATTCCACAGATTGCTTACTTACGTCTGGCTTCAATCCTTCCCGGCTGCATGTCCACTTGGCTCTATCTGACTTGTTGAGATGCATTCTTTATGTACCCACACTCAGTGTAGTTTGTATATTATCCAATATATTAAACTTGTATATAATTCTTCAAATGTAATAGTTTGATGCTTTGATCAGCACATACTCAGTGTGTTGTGTTAGGGTGGCAGCAGACACTTCAGAGATGAATATCTCTCAATAAAACCCAAACTTGTTGTATAGCAAGAGCCGATCCTTTAGGTAAAGAAGAAATGACATTAAAAAAAACGCAAGGAGGAAAACATGTTTTATAGGGTGTGGTGCTTCTTCAACACTGCCCAGCACAACATGCCAAACATGTTAGTGGAGAAAATGATATGAGTGTGCCTCCCACATGCTTCATACCTGGAACAGAGTTATAGAAAGCAGATGGGTGTCTGGGAGAACCTGCAGGAAGTCAAGTTTGGAAACCGTCTGGACATCAGATACCATAAAGCAAACACGCACAGCTCATGTCACATCTCTGGCTTTGTTACATTTGGAATGTTCTCTGGGACTGTACTTTGTATTCATTGTGTCTTCTGTTCTACACCTTTCAGCTCAGGGATATGTGTGTGCAAGACGGGAGTGTATGGACCGAAGTGTGATGAATGCCACCCGGGGTTCTTCCACTTCAGCAGCACCGGCTGCCGGCCCTGCCAGTGTCAGAACTACACCAACTACTGCCATCCACAGTCGGGTAAGTCTGCTGAGGACAAATGTTGCTGTAAGACTGAGTGCTGCTCGTCTCAAAGCCAATGGGTTTCATAAATAGTTTTTGGTTGGATGCAGAAGTAAGGTCTGTAGTTAACACAAGCACAAGAGATGTTAACGTAAAATACAACAGTAAATACCCCACTTTCAAGCTTTTACGTGTCTTAAAAAGGGCGGTTGCTAACAAGTGGCTAATGAGACTACAGAGGATGTCGGGGACATTAAACGTCATCACGCCGAACACGAGTCCGCCTTGAGCTTGGTGGCGTGAAGTCATTCGACCGTGGTGTGGTGCATTTATAGCCTGTCGTTAGCTTTTCACTTCTGCCGATTGCATTTACGCTTTAAAAATCATAAAAGTGGTGTTAATTTGTGAGGATTGTCCTGAAGAACAGAACTTGTAAGTATTATTAATGTCTGTTGGCCACAGACCTTATTTACTGCAATAGTCCAAAATCCAATGGAAAAATCCCATTGGCTGTTTGTGGTTGGAACCAGAGCGATGCCCTCTTCAGGGTTGGCCGTCATCTTTATCATCAGCTGTAGCAGACTGCTGCTGTTTTCCTCTCAGTATAAAACGGTATATTCAGAGTCAGTGTTGGTTTCCTTTGATGCAGGGACTTTTTTCAGAATGTTTTTCCATAATATGAGTTTTCAGGATTAATAAAACTACATTTATAAAAACATCAGGGTCCAGTAAGAAACACATGCGTATATATGACTATACTTCATTACTATTAAAAGGTACTTGTACTTGAGTATTGTTCTCCTGCTTTATACTGTACTGTGTTTTACTTGTTACTCCACTCCTTTTATCTGACAGCTGTGGTTACGAGCTACTTTGCAGATAAAGACCTGCCACACAAAACATGTGATTACTTTATTATTGCATGTTAATGCGTCAAAGGTTTTGCATCAAATGAAGGTAACATCAGGATCTGTTGTGACAATCATCTAACTAAATATGTATCATTCAAACGCCAGACACAGATTTCTCTATATTTCCCCTCTAAAACAATGACAACACTGATCTATTGGTGCCTGTAATGAAGGAGCAGCTGTATCATGCAGTTCCTTTGCATATGGACTCTGCGTAAGAAAGCTGAAGCTTAACACTCCAGTCTTTGCCAATGAAATGTTCATTAAGTTTCCCAGACATTCAAACCTTTAGCTTTGTGCAAATTAACCCCTTGGTACTATACCATGAAGATAATCTGCTAGAAACTTTAGCAGTGCACAAACTCTCCAGTTTGTCTAAAGTAAATATGAACTGGGGAACCACAACAGAAGTGTAACATTCAGTTGGCAAGAAGGAACTTGAGGAGATCAAGAAATATGCAGAATATCACAAACCCAGTTTTCAGTCTGATGTGTGTGATTTAAGGGGGACTTCTCCTCCTCTGTATCCTTGATCACATGTAAAGGAGGATTGCTGCTCACCTCCCCATCAGTCAGGCTTTGAGACTAAACCTCCAGCTAGGAACAGGCCGGGGGAAGGCGGAGGGGGGGGCGGCTGTTTTAGAAGCCACGTCTCGCCATTATAATGCAGGAGCAGATGGGGTCCTGCAGCCCTGTCTGGGCTCAGTGTTCACTGTGCTGTGGATTAACAAAGCTCAGGTTCTACTACTCGTCTTTAAAGACCGACCCTGCTCTCCCCACTGACATAAGAACACATTGTGCAAATGCTAATTATACAGTATCCCAAACACTGTGGCCCTTAGATAAACACGACAGGGACTCGTCATTTCCAACAGGACAAAGACAGGTTGCCCCCACACTGACCCATTGTTTTCAACTGAACGTTTTGTGATTTGATATTCACCTCTGGACCTTGAGTGTATATGTTTAAAGATATAATGGAAAGTAGCTGCACGTACACAGTATAGTGTGTCAGGTGCACGATAGTGGCAAAACCCGGCACTCGGCGATAAATGGCAGCTGAAACGAGTTTGATTTTGCTCACAGTAAATAGGACCATAACTTTAATTTGGTCTAATTTCACATCAACAAAAGTTGTGTGAAAGCTGTTATTTCTCATCGCCGGTCCACAATTTAGTGTAGGAAAGCACTTTTCTCGAGGCCAAACCCCTCTTCAAACTACAATTTAACCAGTAATGTGGGGTTTGCTGCAGTGATTTAACTGTATTAGCAGTTCCTCTGTCGACACTGGGGTAATGCATGGTTTGAAGTGGAGCCTGCAGCCTTTCCACGGCTCATGGTTGAAACCACTGTTACGCAGATAGGCAAGCGAGGCATCCTCTGGACAGGTTTAGTCATGTCTACGATCATGGAGGCACAACTCAACCACAGACAGACAGTAGCTCAACTACAAACAGCACAGTAGTGGTAACACCTTCAAAAATATTGACATTTTATTGTGGGAATATATAGTATTTCTTTATGTAAGTAATGAAATATAAGCAAAATCATAACTTAAATATACAGTATATCTCAAAAGTGAGTACACCCTTTAGATTTTTGCAAATATTCTGTTATATCCTTTCAGGGGATAACATTATCCTACTGAAACTTTGATATAACTTAAAGTAGTCAGTGTGCTGCTTGAATAACAGTATAGATTTATTGTCCTTTGAAAATTACTCAGTACACAGCTGTTAATGTCTAAACAGCTGGCAACAAAAGTGAGTACACCCCATAGTGAACATGTCCTAATTGTGCCCAATGATGTTGTTTTCCCGCCCTGGTGTCATGTGACTCGTTAGTGTTACAAGGATTCAGGTGTAAATGATAAGCAGGGCTGTTAAATTTGGTGTTTTGGGCACAATTCTCTCTGAATGCTGGACAACATGGCACCTCATGGCAAGGAACTCTCTGAGCGGCTGAAAAAAAGGATTATTGCGCTTCACAAAGATGGCCTTGGCTATAAGAAGATTGCCAACACCATGAAAATGAGTTGCAGCACAGTGGCTAAGATCATACAGCGGTTTTCCAGGACAGGTTCCACTCGGAACAGGCCTCGCCAGGGTCGACCAAAGAAGTTGAGTCCACGTGCTCAGCGTCATATCCAGAGGTTGGTTTCCAAAAATAGACGTGCGAGTGCTTCCAGCATTGCTGCAGAGGTTGCAGAAGTGGGATGTCAGCCTGTCAGTGCCCAGACCATACGCCGCACACTGCATCAAATCGGTTTGTATGGCCGTCGCCCCAGACAGAAGCCCCTTCTGAAACCGATGCATAAGAAAGCCCGCAAACAGTTTGCTGAAGACAATGAATCCAAGAACATGAGTTACTGGAACCATGTCCTGTGGTCTGATGAGACCAAAATAAACCTGTTTGGGTCAGATGGTGTCCGGCGTGTGTGGCGGCACCCTGGTGAGGAGTACCAAGACAAATGTGTTTTGCCTACAGTCAAGCATGGTGGTGGCAGCATCATGGTCTGGGGCTGCATGAGTGCTGCCGGCACTGGGGAGCTGCATTTCATTGAGGGACACATGAATTCCAATATATACTGTGACATCCTGCAGCAGAGCATGATCCCCTCTCTTCGGAAACTGGGCCGTAGGGCAGTTTTCCAACATGATAATGACCCTAAACACACCTCCAAGATGACAACGGCCTTGCTGAAGAAGCTGAAGGTTAAGGTGATGGACTGGCCAAGTATGTCTCCAGACCTAAACCCAATTGAGCACATGTGGGGCATCCTCAAGAGGAAGGTGGAGGAGTGCAAGGTGTCCAACATCCGTGCGCTCCGTGATGTCGTCGTGGAGGAGTGGAAGAAGATTCCAGAAGCAACCTGTGCAGCTCTGGTGAATTCCATGCCCAGGAGGGTTAAAGCAGTGCTAGATAACAATGGTGGTCACACAAAATATTGACACTTTGGGCACAATTTAGACATGTTCACTATGGGGTGTACTCACTTTTGTTGCCAGCTGTTTAGACATTAACAGCTGTGTACTGAGTAATTTTCAAAGGACAATAAATCTATACTGTTATTCAAGCAGCACACTGACTACTTTAAGTTATATCAAAGTTTCAGTAGGATAATGTTATCCCCTGAAAGGATATAACAGAATATTTGCAAAAATCTAAAGGGTGTACTCACTTTTGAGATATACTGTACACACAATCTGTCTAATGTCACATTACATTCATTTTATTCAAAGTGACAATTAGTGCATTCAACCATGTGGGTACAACCCACAATTGACAAGAAGCATGCAAGTTCATCAATTTCATTAACTATGCTGAACTTCTACATTTACAGACAATAAAAGATAGAGTTTATTTATGGATCATGGTGCAGGCTGAACAGATGAGTTTTCAGTCTGCAACAGGAGATGTGTCGAGTTTCTGCTGCCCTGACGTCAATGGGAACAGCAAACAATCATGATTTTGTTTAATGTAACAAATATTATATTATTTATTCTACCATTATTATAGAAAGCACATTAAGCAGTTTATCAAATTATATAATTGTATATTTACTAGATTGATATAAATTTATATACGTAAACGTAAATGGCACTTCCTTCTCTTTCTCTCTCTGACTTCTGACAGAAATGTGTGTTTGTGTATCTTCCCTCTGCTTAGTTCTTCTGCTGTACTCTGGCCTCTCTTTGCAAAAGTCTCAACAAGATTTGTTGATTAAATAAAAGTTATAATAATAAGCAAGTTTTTCAGAGGGGAAGAAATCGTGAGGAATACGATGAGTAGGAAATGATGAGCTCACGCAAACATTTGGATCTGGAGTTGTCCTTCTTGAAAAACCTGATCTGTTCCACTCAGTACGGTGTTCCTCTAAATTGATGGAGATACTGTGTTTTGGTTGATCACATGTTTCTTTGTACTACTTTATCAATACTTTCTTGGAAAACACTTATCCTAAAACATCTTCCCTGTGTCATGTGAAAGATAAACAAAGCAATGTGTATTGATAAAAACCTGATGAGGTGCAGGTGATGAATGCCACCTGGAGGAAGTGAGCACATGGTATATGTTACATGTATGAAATGGTCAAATTCAAATTATGGCAAACTAGTTTTTTTTATGTAAACTAAAAGCTATTAGCCACATCAGTCCAAAAAAAGGTAATTAGAGTTGTATAACTATCGCTCTCCATTAATGCGTCACCAGAGGCCTCACAATACAATATCATGAGATTTGAAACATTTATGCGATATGCTGAGTATTGCAATAATATATATTGCTATTTATCACCTTTTTTCAGCTGTAAATTATGCAGTTGTATCTTATAAGATACAGGTTTCGACGCATTGTGAGACACAAGGCTCTATCCATTTTTTCCCCACCCCTTCTAATCATGTGATCTTTGTTCTGTCATCCAGGAGTGTGTTTGAGCTGTGAGGGCAACACCCAGCGATCCAACTGTGAGGAGTGTAAGCCTGGTTTCTACCGCAGCCCGGGAAGTGCCCTGACCGAAGCCTGTGCACCGTGTCCCTGCTCCAACTCCACCTCCACCGGCACCTGTCACACAGGTTAGTGCTCGCTGCTCACAAACACATCAGACAGTTAGTGCAGCGTCTTACCCTTGGTTTGTTGCACAGATATAGCATCTCTGGTTTAATACACACCATTAAGTGAGTGTTGGAGTGTTTAAGGGTTCAGTACATTTTATGTGGAAGTCCAATTGTGGAAGCAACAACTCTTTATTATTTTCCACATTATCAACAGCAGCACATAAGAGCTTCACTCCTCCCATTTTTTACCTTTCAAAATAAAAGCCCAACTTAAATTCAGTAAGCATTTTGCTGAGAGACACTTACAATAGTGTTAGATGACAAAAATACTGTCGGTTTGGTCTGGTTTTCTTTTCCAGTTTATTTTCAGGATCCCGAAGAAGGTCTCCAGCAAACCACTGTCCACGTAAGGGATAAAACGTTCATGCATAGTATTGCACACACAGGCTCTCTCAGGGTTTGTGTCGGTGACAGCATTCAACAAAAACTGCCCACGCTGACATTCAGTGCAGCAGAATGAGTCCGTTTCTGTTGGCATTAGAGGGTAATTTGAGCAAAGGTTCAGTAGCTGAGCTTCTGGAGGGTCCCCGTCGATTGTTTGCTCGCCCACCCTCTCTCCGCTGCATTTTTTCGGCCGCATACTCTAGCTCGAATACAGCTGATTATATGAGTCGGCAAAAATACTGTAAATGTTTCCTCATCCATAACACGCACTCATGTTTTGCAATACAATTTTTAATGTTTTATTTTATTTAAACAATGGAACTTACAACAGGTTTAGGAAGCTCTGTTTTTAGCAGTATCTTGAGCACAGCGCCCCCTGGGCACCCAGAGAGATCTAAGCTGAACCAGCAACTACTTCAGACTCTCATGAAATGACGGCTCCGGATGCAGGAAGAACAGCATATTTTGCAGCAGGAGAACACAGCTTTCTCTCTCAATATTGCAGGCACTGAGGAATTGTCTTAATGGACTACATTCACCATCAGCATTGATTGTACATCCCCATAAAAGGTGGCACATTTCTCTTTTAATGTTGCGTGTACTATATATGACTAATGTCATTATTCGTACTCATGGTTGAAGGAAGAAATCTCTGTTCTTTGATCCGGGGGATTCTGACACCAAAACCTGACATCAATGATGTTACAAAACATTTTCCACTGTCAAACATCACTGTAGCAGTGCTGTGCGTATCTTGACATCATGGCGTTTACTCATTGGCCAGTGATCCAAAGTACAGTGCAGTCAAAGGGAGCTGACATGAAAGCAGAGAAGCCAACACATTGCACCTTGTGTGTCTGTGTACGTGACAACAATAATCCAAGCGGTCAGTCTGACTCACACAGTTAGGAGCAAGACGATCACTACATGCAGACAAGCAAGCAAGAAACAATTAGTGGGTAGTCAAACAACCAAACAGAAAAGGTGTGTGTGGCAATATTTGACATAAAACCTTTATTGCAATGGCAATGTTGGTAAAAAAAAAAAAAAACGATCACAATTAAATATAAACTTCCAATCACCTCAAACCACTTATAATGCAGGGCAAACAAACACTTGGCGTAATAACACTACCAAGTACTGCCAACTGTTTAGAAGTGTCTGTGTGACTGTAGTGACATTATTTAATGCCACAGTTAACTTGTTGAACATGCCAGTGATCTGGATGTTAGCAGGGTTTCCCATGAAAATAAAAGTACCTTGTTTATGCAATAGGTGTTAGTAGAGATTGCAAGACTTTAAATTAACTTAAGAGTGATGAATTTAATCAGAAAACATGGTGATGGTTGGCCATTCCGACATACGAGGCATCTCCAGCTCAGTCCCACCCAAACTGTTTCATTAGTGATTTGAGGATGGCCTTTCTTACTTTTAAGTACTATTTACATGAATAGTTCATGAATCAACACATCTTGAGTGGCGAGGTGCTGCAGGAAGAATCCTCTCCCAGATTGAGCCATTAGTTCCAGTCTCTCTTCATTTAGTGGTGGAGAGAGGTGCATTCAAACATCTGCGCCATTGTTATTTCAGTCAGAAAAACAACGTTACAAAGTTGTTTAGCTCGGTGAGAAAAGTAGCGTCGGTTGCTAGGTAAATGTTGATGAGCCATGTTGGATTTTCTAATCTGAGATAAAATAGGATGAAGTAAAATACAATAGGATTCCTAAAGTTAATTAGATTTGCATCTGTAATACCAAATTGAGAAAAGAGAATAACTTTAAACTAGAGTTATTTTAAACTCTATTTCTAGACAGTCTAGGATTAACAGTGACCTCCCTGTATGGCCCCACTTCTTTCACCTCCAGGCTGCTGCTGCCCTACTTACACAACGCAACCAAAAGTCTCTATTGGGTTGAGATCTGGGTTGAACTACAGTCACTGTCATATTCATGAACCACCCTTATTTCTGGGGCACCGACACTGCGACCGACAGTATCTCCATCTCCAGGAGCTATGGTGGTAAATCCCATGTGTTATCACGTATGTTAAGGTGTTTATCGTGTGGACGGAGGAGCTGGGTCTGAGCCTGCAGCCCTTCAGACCCTTCTCTCTTTTCAGATCTAATCTCAGTCATGGTGAGAAAATGCCCACGAGGCTCCCTCCACTTCAACCGTCCTCCAGCTGTGTGTGAAAAGCCCCTCTGCAAACAAGTCATTTACTTAACTGGAGCCAGTAAGTCTCACCAGTTATTTAGTTTAAACCTTTGGTTTATATTAAGCCCACATCTCAGATCTAATCTACACACCATTTATATTTCTATACGCAAAGATAACTTAGTTATCAAGTAATATGGTTCATAGTGTGTTCAACGTTGGAAACAAGTAAAAAAAAAAAATCTAACATTTGAAAAGCTGGAAAAATTCAATGTTTGCTATTTTTCGATTATATAAATAGTTGCAGATTAATTTTACGTTGATTTACTAATTAATGAATTAACTAATTGTTTCAGCTCTAGACCTTTTCATACTGTTTTGCCAGCAGATAGGACACCAAAGGAAAGCAGGTAAGACAAATGAATATTGTGTGACCTGGTTTTTTTTGTATCAATCACAAAGAAATTATCTCAATTTTAGAAACCTTAATTACAGTTAGGCCGGGAGGAGCCATGGTTCACAGTGTTGGTGTCATCAGCCTTTCATGATTTGACTTCATCTGACTCACTCATCACACCTTTCACATTCACAGCTTATCCACGTCAAACTGCTCTTGAACCCTTTCTGCAAACTGCCAATAGAGATTTCCATTCAGCATTGCATCACTGCATTCACTCAGTTATCTTCATCATGTAATCGCACCTTACCATTCCCCTTTCTGGACCAATCGATGACAGCGTTGCCATGTCCTGATGACCCCATTGGTATTAGTCTGCATGGCAACACGTATAGATGCACTTAGGCTGTCAGGTTATGTTTGCCCCTGCCAGAGGCCGCAAAGGAGGTTGTGCAATGTGGGAGGGAGGGGAAGGGACACAAACCAGGCTGGGCTGAGCTGGGACAGCATGAGCACAGCTGGCCCATTTCAGAGCCAGTCAGGCAGCAACAGACTGGGGGGATGGGCGGCATCGCAGTCTCTGTTTCGACAGAAACACGTCAGAAATGTGCTCAGGATGGTTTCCACAGAGATTTGCTCTTACGTTAATAGCGTGTGGCTGTGGAGGATGCTTTAGACTAAACACTTGAGCTGGAAAGAGAAGCAGCCTCCAAGTAGACGTTGCCCCGGCAACAGTGACAAATGAGAAGATGCCACACTGCAGTATCATGGCACTAGAGAATAGATGCTTTCTAAATGTGCTGATGAGGCCTGTTGCAGTAAATGAATAAGCCTCCATACTGACACACAGAGAGGTGAAATGGAGCATTCAGAATGTGGGTCACACATAATAAATCATCCCTGTATGATTGGATCTTTACTCAGTGATGGCTGGGCTCATTCAGTTTAGCCTGAGGTTCATCAAATATTTGTATTCCTTTTTAAATTTGTCTTTCCGGTTGTTTTTTCCCCTTCTTTTTTAAGAGTGTGTCAGACAGTGACTGGGTGGCCAGCAAAGTGGATGACGATGGTAAACAAGCAGGTCAGGTCCTGTGGCCCGTGCAGTGCTCATGTTTCCTCCTGGTTATATAACCCGGCAGGCCGGCTGCCTTTGAACCCTCAGCAGAGGTTAAATCAAGCTTATCAAGAGCAGCATGCACAGTGCTGGAATACAACACAGTCACATGACCACACTAGATAGAGACCAACATCTAGGCCATTGCAAGGCAGATATGTGTAAATCATTCAACACAGAGCTGTGGTGTGGTGAGGACTGGAGTATAAATGAAGAGCATCAGTTGGTCTGCAGAGGAGGATAGTGTTATTATCAGTATGTACATATCACAATTATTGTAACTTTTCCTCACCATTGTTCTCCAGGGGGGCTCCAGGAGGGTCCCCGGTCTCTCTCATCCCAGTGAGGTGGCTATGTCTAATTTCCTATGGGAGACCCTACCAGATGCTTTGACCTCAACAACATCCATTCTCTGCTTCTTTGTATTAAGGAGCTAGTTGAGGTGGTTGGGCATCCTGAGCCACCCTGTTGAGGTATTTTGGGTACGTCCCAATGGCAGGGGACCAGTCGGGGCGGACCTCAAAAAATGCTTTCCCAGGAGGAGCTGGAGGACATGACTCGGGGAAAAACATCTGGTCTAGGATGGATTCACATTGTACTTAAATCAAAATAGTAGCAATGTGGATTTTATTTTTACCAATATCGATAATTTCCTACTTCTTTTCTAATCTGAGATAAAATAGGATGAAGTAAAAATACAATAGGATTCCTAAAGTTATTAGATTTGCATCTGTAATACCAAATTGAGAAAAGAGAATAACTTTAAACTAGAGTTATTTAAACTCTATTTCTAGACAGTCTAGGATTAACAGTGTAGAGTTGTATAACTATCGCTCTCCATTAATGCGTCACCAGAGGCCTCACAATACAATATCATGAGATTTGAAACATTTATGCGATATGCTGAGTATTGCAATAATATATATTGCTATTTATCACCTTTTTTCAGCTGTAAATTATGCAGTTGTATCTTATAAGATACAGGTTTCGACGCATTGTGAGACACAAGGCTCTATCCATTTTTTCCCCACCCCTTCTAATCATGTGATCTTTGTTCTGTCATCCAGGAGTGTGTTTGAGCTGTGAGGGCAACACCCAGCGATCCAACTGTGAGGAGTGTAAGCCTGGTTTCTACCGCAGCCCGGGAAGTGCCCTGACCGAAGCCTGTGCACCGTGTCCCTGCTCCAACTCCACCTCCACCGGCACCTGTCACACAGGTTAGTGCTCGCTGCTCACAAACACATCAGACAGTTAGTGCAGCGTCTTACCCTTGGTTTGTTGCACAGATATAGCATCTCTGGTTTAATACACACCATTAAGTGAGTGTTGGAGTGTTTAAGGGTTCAGTACATTTTATGTGGAAGTCCAATTGTGGAAGCAACAACTCTTTATTATTTTCCACATTATCAACAGCAGCACATAAGAGCTTCACTCCTCCCATTTTTTACCTTTCAAAATAAAAGCCCAACTTAAATTCAGTAAGCATTTTGCTGAGAGACACTTACAATAGTGTTAGATGACAAAAATACTGTCGGTTTGGTCTGGTTTTCTTTTCCAGTTTATTTTCAGGATCCCGAAGAAGGTCTCCAGCAAACCACTGTCCACGTAAGGGATAAAACGTTCATGCATAGTATTGCACACACAGGCTCTCTCAGGGTTTGTGTCGGTGACAGCATTCAACAAAAACTGCCCACGCTGACATTCAGTGCAGCAGAATGAGTCCGTTTCTGTTGGCATTAGAGGGTAATTTGAGCAAAGGTTCAGTAGCTGAGCTTCTGGAGGGTCCCCGTCGATTGTTTGCTCGCCCACCCTCTCTCCGCTGCATTTTTTCGGCCGCATACTCTAGCTCGAATACAGCTGATTATATGAGTCGGCAAAAATACTGTAAATGTTTCCTCATCCATAACACGCACTCATGTTTTGCAATACAATTTTTAATGTTTTATTTTATTTAAACAATGGAACTTACAACAGGTTTAGGAAGCTCTGTTTTTAGCAGTATCTTGAGCACAGCGCCCCCTGGGCACCCAGAGAGATCTAAGCTGAACCAGCAACTACTTCAGACTCTCATGAAATGACGGCTCCGGATGCAGGAAGAACAGCATATTTTGCAGCAGGAGAACACAGCTTTCTCTCTCAATATTGCAGGCACTGAGGAATTGTCTTAATGGACTACATTCACCATCAGCATTGATTGTACATCCCCATAAAAGGTGGCACATTTCTCTTTTAATGTTGCGTGTACTATATATGACTAATGTCATTATTCGTACTCATGGTTGAAGGAAGAAATCTCTGTTCTTTGATCCGGGGGATTCTGACACCAAAACCTGACATCAATGATGTTACAAAACATTTTCCACTGTCAAACATCACTGTAGCAGTGCTGTGCGTATCTTGACATCATGGCGTTTACTCATTGGCCAGTGATCCAAAGTACAGTGCAGTCAAAGGGAGCTGACATGAAAGCAGAGAAGCCAACACATTGCACCTTGTGTGTCTGTGTACGTGACAACAATAATCCAAGCGGTCAGTCTGACTCACACAGTTAGGAGCAAGACGATCACTACATGCAGACAAGCAAGCAAGAAACAATTAGTGGGTAGTCAAACAACCAAACAGAAAAGGTGTGTGTGGCAATATTTGACATAAAACCTTTATTGCAATGGCAATGTTGGTAAAAAAAAAAAAAAACGATCACAATTAAATATAAACTTCCAATCACCTCAAACCACTTATAATGCAGGGCAAACAAACACTTGGCGTAATAACACTACCAAGTACTGCCAACTGTTTGGAAGTGTCTGTGTGACTGTAGTGACATTATTTAATGCCACAGTTAACTTGTTGAACATGCCAGTGATCTGGATGTTAGCAGGGTTTCCCATGAAAATAAAAGTACCTTGTTTATGCAATAGGTGTTAGTAGAGATTGCAAGACTTTAAATTAACTTAAGAGTGATGAATTTAATCAGAAAACATGGTGATGGTTGGCCATTCCGACATACGAGGCATCTCCAGCTCAGTCCCACCCAAACTGTTTCATTAGTGATTTGAGGATGGCCTTTCTTACTTTTAAGTACTATTTACATGAATAGTTCATGAATCAACACATCTTGAGTGGCGAGGTGCTGCAGGAAGAATCCTCTCCCAGATTGAGCCATTAGTTCCAGTCTCTCTTCATTTAGTGGTGGAGAGAGGTGCATTCAAACATCTGCGCCATTGTTATTTCAGTCAGAAAAACAACGTTACAAAGTTGTTTAGCTCGGTGAGAAAAGTAGCGTCGGTTGCTAGGTAAATGTTGATGAGCCATGTTGGATTTTCTAATCTGAGATAAAATAGGATGAAGTAAAATACAATAGGATTCCTAAAGTTAATTAGATTTGCATCTGTAATACCAAATTGAGAAAAGAGAATAACTTTAAACTAGAGTTATTTTAAACTCTATTTCTAGACAGTCTAGGATTAACAGTGACCTCCCTGTATGGCCCCACTTCTTTCACCTCCAGGCTGCTGCTGCCCTACTTACACAACGCAACCAAAAGTCTCTATTGGGTTGAGATCTGGGTTGAACTACAGTCACTGTCATATTCATGAACCACCCTTATTTCTGGGGCACCGACACTGCGACCGACAGTATCTCCATCTCCAGGAGCTATGGTGGTAAATCCCATGTGTTATCACGTATGTTAAGGTGTTTATCGTGTGGACGGAGGAGCTGGGTCTGAGCCTGCAGCCCTTCAGACCCTTCTCTCTTTTCAGATCTAATCTCAGTCATGGTGAGAAAATGCCCACGAGGCTCCCTCCACTTCAACCGTCCTCCAGCTGTGTGTGAAAAGCCCCTCTGCAAACAAGTCATTTACTTAACTGGAGCCAGTAAGTCTCACCAGTTATTTAGTTTAAACCTTTGGTTTATATTAAGCCCACATCTCAGATCTAATCTACACACCATTTATATTTCTATACGCAAAGATAACTTAGTTATCAAGTAATATGGTTCATAGTGTGTTCAACGTTGGAAACAAGTAAAAAAAAAAATCTAACATTTGAAAAGCTGGAAAAATTCAATGTTTGCTATTTTTCGATTATATAAATAGTTGCAGATTAATTTTACGTTGATTTACTAATTAATGAATTAACTAATTGTTTCAGCTCTAGACCTTTTCATACTGTTTTGCCAGCAGATAGGACACCAAAGGAAAGCAGGTAAGACAAATGAATATTGTGTGACCTGGTTTTTTTTGTATCAATCACAAAGAAATTATCTCAATTTTAGAAACCTTAATTACAGTTAGGCCGGGAGGAGCCATGGTTCACAGTGTTGGTGTCATCAGCCTTTCATGATTTGACTTCATCTGACTCACTCATCACACCTTTCACATTCACAGCTTATCCACGTCAAACTGCTCTTGAACCCTTTCTGCAAACTGCCAATAGAGATTTCCATTCAGCATTGCATCACTGCATTCACTCAGTTATCTTCATCATGTAATCGCACCTTACCATTCCCCTTTCTGGACCAATCGATGACAGCGTTGCCATGTCCTGATGACCCCATTGGTATTAGTCTGCATGGCAACACGTATAGATGCACTTAGGCTGTCAGGTTATGTTTGCCCCTGCCAGAGGCCGCAAAGGAGGTTGTGCAATGTGGGAGGGAGGGGAAGGGACACAAACCAGGCTGGGCTGAGCTGGGACAGCATGAGCACAGCTGGCCCATTTCAGAGCCAGTCAGGCAGCAACAGACTGGGGGGATGGGCGGCATCGCAGTCTCTGTTTCGACAGAAACACGTCAGAAATGTGCTCAGGATGGTTTCCACAGAGATTTGCTCTTACGTTAATAGCGTGTGGCTGTGGAGGATGCTTTAGACTAAACACTTGAGCTGGAAAGAGAAGCAGCCTCCAAGTAGACGTTGCCCCGGCAACAGTGACAAATGAGAAGATGCCACACTGCAGTATCATGGCACTAGAGAATAGATGCTTTCTAAATGTGCTGATGAGGCCTGTTGCAGTAAATGAATAAGCCTCCATACTGACACACAGAGAGGTGAAATGGAGCATTGCACCGGTTCAGAATGTGGGTCACACATAATAAATCATCCCTGTATGATTGGATCTTTACTCAGTGATGGCTGGGCTCATTCAGTTTAGCCTGAGGTTCATCAAATATTTGTATTCCTTTTTAAATTTGTCTTTCCGGTTGTTTTTTCCCCTTCTTTTTTAAGAGTGTGTCAGACAGTGACTGGGTGGCCAGCAAAGTGGATGACGATGGTAAACAAGCAGGTCAGGTCCTGTGGCCCGTGCAGTGCTCATGTTTCCTCCTGGTTATATAACCCGGCAGGCCGGCTGCCTTTGAACCCTCAGCAGAGGTTAAATCAAGCTTATCAAGAGCAGCATGCACAGTGCTGGAATACAACACAGTCACATGACCACACTAGATAGAGACCAACATCTAGGCCATTGCAAGGCAGATATGTGTAAATCATTCAACACAGAGCTGTGGTGTGGTGAGGACTGGAGTATAAATGAAGAGCATCAGTTGGTCTGCAGAGGAGGATAGTGTTATTATCAGTATGTACATATCACAATTATTGTAACTTTCCTCAACCATTGTTCTCCAGGGGGGCTCCAGGAGGGTCCCCGGTCTCTCTCATCCCAGTGAGGTGGCTATGTCTAATTTCCTATGGGAGACCCTACCAGATGCTTTGACCTCAACAACATCCATTCTCTGCTTCTTTGTATTAAGGAGCTAGTTGAGGTGGTTGGGCATCCTGAGCCACCCTGTGGAGGTATTTTGGGTACGTCCCAATGGCAGGGGACCTCGGGGCGGACCTCAAAAATGCTTTCCCAGGAGGAGCTGGAGGACATGACTCGGGGAAAAACATCTGGTCTAGGATGGATTCACATTGTACTTAAATCAAAATAGTAGCAATGTGGATTTTATTTTTTACCAATATCGATAATTTCCTACTTCTCATGGCCGATACAGAAAATTACCTGGCAATGGCTCTCTCCCACTTCTCAACCTCCTACTTCCGTGGTCCTTGTCATTGACTCTCCAAGTGTGTGAATGTTTCATTATAGGATTAAGGTGATCAGGATAACTTTGTATTGATTTGCTGTGACACACTCCTAAGGGGAGATGTCAGTAAAATGCCCCCACCTGTATGGAAGCTTCTGTATTTGCTACATTTCTCCACTTATCTATTTAGGTTTTTTCTTTACTTTGGTACCCATCTATACAGTATATCTCAAAAGTGAGTACACCCTTTAGATTTTTGCAAATATTCTGTTATATCCTTTCAGGGGATAACATTATCCTACTGAAACTTTGATATAACTTAAAGTAGTCAGTGTGCTGCTTGAATAACAGTATAGATTTATTGTCCTTTGAAAATTACTCAGTACACAGCTGTTAATGTCTAAACAGCTGGCAACAAAAGTGAGTACACCCCATAGTGAACATGTCTAAATTGTGCCCAAAGTGTCAATATTTTGTGTGACCACCATTGTTATCTAGCACTGCTTTAACCCTCCTGGGCATGGAATTCACCAGAGCTGCACAGGTTGCTTCTGGAATCTTCTTCCACTCCTCCACGACGACATCACGGAGCGCACGGATGTTGGACACCTTGCACTCCTCCACCTTCCTCTTGAGGATGCCCCACATGTGCTCAATTGGGTTTAGGTCTGGAGACATACTTGGCCAGTCCATCACCTTAACCTTCAGCTTCTTCAGCAAGGCCGTTGTCATCTTGGAGGTGTGTTTAGGGTCATTATCATGTTGGAAAACTGCCCTACGGCCCAGTTTCCGAAGAGAGGGGATCATGCTCTGCTGCAGGATGTCACAGTATATATTGGAATTCATGTGTCCCTCAATGAAATGCAGCTCCCCAGTGCCGGCAGCACTCATGCAGCCCCAGACCATGATGCTGCCACCACCATGCTTGACTGTAGGCAAAACACATTTGTCTTGGTACTCCTCACCAGGGTGCCGCCACACACGCCGGACACCATCTGACCCAAACAGGTTTATTTTGGTCTCATCAGACCACAGGACATGGTTCCAGTAACTCATGTTCTTGGATTCATTGTCTTCAGCAAACTGTTTGCGGGCTTTCTTATGCATCGGTTTCAGAAGGGGCTTCTGTCTGGGGCGACGGCCATACAAACCGATTTGATGCAGTGTGCGGCGTATGGTCTGGGCACTGACAGGCTGACATCCCACTTCTGCAACCTCTGCAGCAATGCTGGAAGCACTCGCACGTCTATTTTTGGAAACCAACCTCTGGATATGACGCTGAGCACGTGGACTCAACTTCTTTGGTCGACCCTGGCGAGGCCTGTTCCGAGTGGAACCTGTCCTGGAAAACCGCTGTATGATCTTAGCCACTGTGCTGCAACTCATTTTCATGGTGTTGGCAATCTTCTTATAGCCAAGGCCATCTTTGTGAAGCGCAATAATCCTTTTTTTCAGCCGCTCAGAGAGTTCCTTGCCATGAGGTGCCATGTTGTCCAGCATTCAGAGAGAATTGTGCCCAAAACACCAAATTTAACAGCCCTGCTTATCATTTACACCTGAATCCTTGTAACACTAACGAGTCACATGACACCAGGGCGGGAAAACAACATCATTGGGCACAATTAGGACATGTTCACTATGGGGTGTACTCACTTTTGTTGCCAGCTGTTTAGACATTAACAGCTGTGTACTGAGTAATTTTCAAAGGACAATAAATCTATACTGTTATTCAAGCAGCACACTGACTACTTTAAGTTATATCAAAGTTTCAGTAGGATAATGTTATCCCCTGGAAGGATATAACAGAATATTTGCAAAAATCTAAAGGGTGTACTCACTTTTGAGATATACTGTATGTATACTCACTTTTCATATAACACTTTGTATGTAGTATTAAGAAAACCTAACCCTGTCATATTCGCCTCTGTACATTTGTAAATGTGTAAATCTACTTTAACAAGTGCCATCTATTTTATACTGATATTACTGCTTTCATTTATTTATTTATTTTAATTTTAACTACACCGAGAGAAGCCTTGCTAAATTTAAGATCATTCTAGTCTATTCTAGTAATGGGCCGGGGTGTGTCATAATGTCCTGAGATCCAACACACAGATCCAACACACAGATATCCAACACAGAGATCCAACACAGAGATCCAACACAGAGATCCAACACAGAGATCCAACACAGAGATCCAACACAGAGATCCAACACAGAGATCCAACACAGAGATCCAACACAGAGATCCAACACACAGATCCAACACACAGATCCAACACAGAGATCCAACACAGAGATCCAACACAGAGATCCAACACAGAGATCCAACACAGAGATCCAACACACAGATCCAACACAGAGATCCAACACAGAGATCCAACACAGAGATCCAACACAGAGATCCAACACAGAGATCCAACACAGAGATCCAACACAGAGATCCAACACAGAGATCCAACACACAGATCCAACACACAGATCCAACACACAGATCCAACACACAGATCCAACACACAGATCCACAGGGCAAACACAGGGAGGAAGACTCAGAACATGGCTCACTCCCAGATCAATACATCTTGAGCCACCCAGTGCCATTAGGATTGCCTAATTGAAGAGATAAGCATGCACGTTCTAAATTAATTGAACATTTAAAATACAAAATAATAAATGCAATAAATGATTTCAGTGACATGTGTTATATGATACATGATATATGTTACATGATATATTAACTGAGGTTGAGGGTGAGTTTTGTGAGGTTTTACATGTTGATGAATAATCTGGAAAAGACAGGAACTATCAGGGAATTGTATAAATGTTTCACTTCACAGTAGGGGTGTAGTGATATACTGGTATTGATAATAACTGATATTTTAAAAATGAAATATTGATATCATGTTAATACACCTTGTGTAAATAATCCAGCATCTCTCAAATAAATCAAATCACTTTTTGTACGCATTTGTACAGTTATGGTTACAGACTCTCTCCCCCTCCCTACACTCGTATTTTAAATTGGCAGAAAAGAGACTAAACGCACAATAACAAAGTTAAAGATGAATTTGACTGATGATTTTTTTTAAATATAATAATATATTGTTATTGTGAATTCTTTTGGCCACAATAATCGAGTGGTGAAAATCTGATACTGTGACAGCCCGACCTCACAGCGGTATAGCAGAATGTATTTTCTGATTTGTGTCTTTGCATTAGGTTGAATCCAGTGCAAGTCTGTCTAAAAACTCTTCCCCACATAATTTATTCTTCAGGAAGAAAACAAAGCTGCAGGTCATGGTGCTGTTCTGTAAAGTCTTTTCAAGGCAGAAAATACGTCTTTTTTTGCCTCACTTGTAGCTACATTATTAGCAATGGTCAGCACTGATGTGTATCTTTGTCTGTGCAGATCCCAGTGGCTTCCCAGTGTGTGAGCAGTGCCTTCCACGGTACAGCGGCCCACAGTGTGACAAGTGCAGCGCCGGCCTCTACAAAGCTTCTGGACTTTGTGTTCCATGTGACTGCAGTGGGAACGCAGACACTCAGGACTCTGCCCAGCTCTGTCACCCCGACACCGGCCACTGCCTCCACTGCATCAACAACACCGCCGGGCCCCAGTGCCAGCTCTGTGCTCCGGGCTTCATAGGGGACGCCCGAGCGCACAACTGCACCCGTCCAAGTAAGACCGAACCACAACATACTGTTGACTTCATTACATTGTTAATACATACATTCTTCCTTTGTGAGGAAATGGAACATTATGGACAAATATGTCCCAATTGCTAACTATTTACAGATTGTAACTGTTAGTAGTAGTACATTCTGCTTGAGTGAGTCATTGTTGGAGCTACTCAAAAATAAAAAGTATTGATACCAGTTACACTTTGCACTTCAGAATTTGGTAGCTAAATGACGTAGATTAATAAGTGTCTAAAATCTCAATTTACTTCTCACTATAGAGCCAACTATTGATATAGGGCAGGGCTGTCAAACTCATTTTAGTTGATCTCAAGTGGGCCGGACCAGTAAAATCACAGCATAATAACCTGTAAATAACGACAACGCCAAATGTTCCCCTTTGTTTTGGTCCAGCGCTCCAACGAGAGCGTTGAAAATGTCATTTGCTGTCGTAGTGTCCGTCATAACACCAACTCAAGGAACTCCTCGGTGACGGTCAAAGTCTCATCAACATCACGAATGAATGTGGCCGATTGAGCAACATCCGAAATGTCCGTGCGCTCATCAATTGCAACCGAAAATGCAACAAATGACTTGACTTTGTGCTTCATCTGGCTGTTTAACTCTGCCGAAAGATCTGAAATCCTATCTGCCACAGTGTTTCTCGTCAGGCTAATGTTGGCAAAAGCCTATCGCTTCTCAGGGCACACGAGTTCTGCAGCCTTCAGCATGCATGTTTTCACGAAACTCACCCTCACAGTCTGGCTTTGATGCTAATGCTATTTCGCTAGCAATAAGGTAGCTAGCTTTCACTGCTGCATCGCCGATATCTCGGCTACGGGTAAAAACAGACTGCTGCTTCTCCAGACCCGCTAACAATTAATTTATCTCCTCTCTTCTCAGTTGTCCTTGCAAGCTGTTGTATATTTCGCCATGATGAGTCCCATAGTGACGCCGAATATTATATTCTTTGAGCCCTGAAACCTGCCGCGAACACACCGAGCACACAGCTTTCCCACTCACCTCTGTGAATAAATAGGAAATGGTCCATTTGTCTTGGAAAACTCTACACTCCGTGTCCACTTTTCTCCTTTTTTGACAAAGACATTTTGTGTAATGACGGTGCCACAGAGTATAATGTTGACAGAACCCGCCAGCTCCAGGAGTTCTTTACCGGCAGCTCCAGCATCAACAGTTTGCTTGCTTGATAGTGTTGTGTGCGACCCCCAGTGGACACATTTGAAATAACAGTTACTTTCATTGAAAAATTGCAGTTAATGTCTTCTCTGTAAACTTTACACTTTGCAAAATCATCCCGTGGGCCGGATGTTTGACATGCTGTGGATGCCACGTTAAGTTCAGATCCAAAGTCACACAAAACACAAACAAGCGGTAGAACTGCAACTCCCGTGTACGCATGGTAAAATGACTGTTTTTGTCAAAGGAGTCTGGTGGCTTTGAAGACGGCATAGATAACGGCTTCAGTTACCAGCCGGCAAGAGCTGTCTGAAGGAAAGGTGAAGCAGCGAAAATATTCTAAATATAGGGCACACTTAAATATACACTGATATACAGGCAATGGTGGCCGGGTTTGCCACGGAGCCCGGTCGGGCACAGCCCGAAGAAGCTACGTGGTGCCTCCCATCCATCCATCCTGTGGGCCCACCACTCATGGGAAAAACCACTGGGGTCGGGTGCGCTGTCACACGGGTGGCAGTGATGGTCAGGGACCTCGACGGACCAGACCCGGGCAGCAGAGGCTGGCTCTGGGGACGTGGAACGTCACCTCTCTGTGGGGGAAGGAGCCGGAACTAGTGCGGGAGGTGGATCGCTACCAGTTGGATCTGGTGGGGCTTACCTCCACGCACAGTCTTGGCTCTGGAACCGTACTCCTGGATAGGGGTTGGACTCTATTCTTCTCCGGAGTTGCCCAAGGTGTGAGGCCTCGGGCCGGGGTGGGGATACTCACTAGCCCCCGGCTGAGCGCCGCCACGTTGGAGTTTATCCCGGTGGACGAGAGGGTCGCCTCCCTACGCCTTCGGGTTATGGGGGGGAAAACTCTGACTGTTGTTTGTGCCTATGCCCCAAACCGCAGTTCTGAGTATTCGGCCTTCTTGGAGACCCTGAATGGAGCCCTGCAGGTGGCTCCAGTAGGGGACTCCGTAGTCTTGCTGGGAGACTTCAACGCACACGTGGGAAACGATGGAGACACCTGGAGAGGCGTGATTGGGAGGAAGGGCCTCCCTGATCTAAACCCGAACGGTCGTTTGTTGTTGGACTTCTGTGCTAGTCATGGAATGGCCATAACAAACACCATGTTCGAACATAAGGATACTCATAAGTGCACGTGGTACCAGAGCACCCTAGGCCAAAGGTCAATGATCGATTTCGTAATCGTATCATCTGATCTGAGGCCGCATGTTTTGGACACTCGGGTGAAGAGAGGGGCGGAGCTGTCGACTGATCACCATCTGGTGGTGAGTTGGATCAAGGGGTGGGGGAAGACTCTGGACAGACCTGGTAAACCCAAACGGGTAGTGCGGGTGAACTGGGAACGTCTGGAGGAAGCCCCTGTCCTGGGGATCTTTAACTCACACCTCCGGCGGAGCTTTTCAGCCATCCCTGTGGAGGTTGGGGGCATTGAACCTGAGTGGGCGATGTTCAAAACCTCTATTGCTGAAGCTGCGGTGATGAGCTGTGGTCTCAAGGTCTTAGGTGCCTCAAGGGGCGGTAACCCTCGAACACCGTGGTGGACCCCGGTGGTCAGGGAAGCCGTCCGACTGAGAAGGAGTCCTTCCGGGTTATGTTATCCGGGAGGACTCCGGAAACAGTTGCAGGGTATCGAAGGACTAGAAGGGCGGCAGCTTCTGCCGTGTCAGAGGCAAAGCAGCGGGTGTGGGAGAAGTTCGGAGAAGCTATGGAGAAGGACTTTCGGTCGGCACCAAGGTGCTTCTGGAAAACCATCCGGCACCTCAGGAGGGGGAAGCGAGGAACCATCCAAGCTGTGTACAGCAAGGGTGGGACCCTGCTGACTTCAACTGAGAAGGTTATCGGCCGCTGGAAGGAGCACTTTGAGGAACTCCTGAATCCGACTAACACGCCCTCTATGGTTGAGGCAGAGCTGGAAGCTGATGGGGGATCATCGTCAATTTCCCTGATGGAAGTCACTGAGGTAGTCAAACAACTCCACAGTGGCAAAGCCGCAGGGGTTGATGAGATCCGTCCAGAAATGCTGAAGGCTTTGGGTGTTGAGGGGCTGTCTTGGTTGACACGCCTCGTCAACATTGCGTGGAAGTCTGGGACAGTGCCTAGGGGTTGGCAGACCGGGGTGGTGGTTCCCCTATTTAAAAAGGGGGACCAGAGAGTGTGTGCCAACTACAGGGGTATCACACTTCTCAGCCTCCCTGGTAAAGTCTACTCCAAGGTACTGGAAAGGAGGGTTCGGCCGGTAGTCGAACCTCTGATTGAAGAGGAACAATGCGGATTCCGTCCTGGTCGTGGAACAACAGACCAACTCTTTACTCTTGCAAGGATCCTGGAGGGGGCCTGGGAGTACGCCCATCCGGTCTACATGTGTTTTGTGGATCTGGAGAAGGCGTATGACCGGGTCCCCCGGGTGATACTGTGGGAGGTGCTGCGGGAGTATGGGGTGAGGGGGTCACTTTTGAGGGCCATCCAATCCCTGTACGCCCAAAGCGAGAGTTGTGTCCGGATACTCGGCAGTAAGTCGGACTCGTTTCCCGTGAATGTTGGCCTCCGCCAGGGCTGCGCTTTATCACCAATCCTGTTCGTGATTTTCATGGATAGGATATCGAGGCGTAGTCGTGGAGGAGAGGGGTTGCAGTTCGGTGACCTGAGGATCTCATCGCTGCTCTTTGCAGATGATGTGGTCCTTATGGCATCATCGGTCTGTGACCTTCAACACTCACTGGATCGGTTCGCAGCCGAGTGTGCAGCGGTTGGGATGAGGATCAGCACCTCCAAATCTGAGGCCATGGCTCTCAGCAGGAAACCGGTGGATTGCCTACTCCGGGTAGGGAATGAGCCATTACCCCAAGTGAAGGAGTTCAAGTACCTCGGGGTCTTGTTCGCGAGTGAGGGGACAATGGAGCGAGAGATTGGCCGGAGAATCGGCGCAGCGGGGGCGGTATTACAGTCACTTTACCGCACCGTTGTGACGAAAAGAGAGCTGAGCCAGAAGGCAAAGCTCTCAATATACCGGTCGATCTTCGTTCCTACCCTCACCTATGGTCATGAAGGCTGGGTCATGACCGAAAGAACGAGATCACGGGTACAAGCGGCCGAAATGGGTTTTCTCAGACGGGTGGCTGGCGTCTCCCTTAGAGATAGGGTGAGAAGCTCAGCCATCCGTGAGAGACTCGGAGTAGAGCCGCTGCTCCTTTACGTTGAAAGGAGCCAGTTGAGGTGGTTCGGGCATCTAGTAAGGATGCCACCTGGGCGCCTCCCTAGGGAGGTGTTCCAGGCACGTCCAGCTGGGAGGAGACCCCGGGGAAGACCCAGGACTCGGTGGAGAGATTATATCTCCTCACTGGCCTGGGAACGCCTCAGGATCCCCCAGTCGGAGCTGGAGGATGTGGCCCGGAGAAGGGAAGATTGGGGTTCCTTACTGGAGCTGCTGCCCCCGCGACCCGATCCCGGATAAGCGGTAGACGATGGATGGATGGATGGATGGATGATATACATTTAGCTGCTGCCCCGTCCACAGCAGTACATTACTTGGCTTCTGTGCTGGTACTCTTGTCTGTTCTCCAAACTGCCGACCCACATCTACTGTAGGTCATACACTGACTCTGGATGTTTTGAAGTCTGGTTGTCTGAGGTACTTATCCAAACTATCCCTTTTAAAAGCTTTTAAGAAGGCAGCTGGTTTATCTACACTTAGAGGTAGTTATGTATTTGTGCCACAAGGTGTCACTAGTAACTTTGGTTATACATCAACAACCAAAGTCTAAACCAAATCTTTAAATGTTCACTAATCCTTTCAATGCTTTTCTCTCCTCAGCACCCCGACTCCTTCCCACACCAGCACATAAAACCACAACAGAGGCCCCCACATCAAGTACATCTACCCCCTCCACGACCACCACCAGCACTACTTTGACCTCCGCCCAAGCAAGAGGCGTCCCAGCATCCACGTCCAGCAGCAACACAAGCACCGCGCTGAGCACTGCTGCCACCACTCAGGCATTGTTGACCAGCCTGAGCAGCCCCACTGACAACACCACAGCGGCCCTGACGGATGTCTCCTGGACGCAGTTCAACATTATCATCCTGGCCGTCATCATTCTGGTGGTGCTGGTGCTGCTGGGCTTTGTCGGAGGCGTGTACACCTACCGGGAATACCAGAACCGCAAGCTCAATGCCCCATTCTGGACCATTGAACTGAAAGAGGACAACATCAGCTTCAGCAGCTACCACGACAGCATCCCCAACGCTGATGTGTCAGGCTTACTGGAGGATGAGGCCAACGAGGTGGCGCCCAACGGCCAGCTGGCACTTACCACGCAAGGCAACTGCTACAAGGCTTAGCCCTCCATCCATCCCTAAACTGGACACCTTAGATATACAGATGACACAAAGCTGCTGGAAAGTACCAAATCCAAAGCTCCTTCATGTATGACTGCTTGTTACCATGCTGGTCTGCGGCACTTCACAGCATAGTGAGGTCAAGCAGATGCGATCAAAGCTATGGAAAAGAGACACAGAGTTTTCCCTTTTTGATATGATTTTGTGTGGAATGGGCGATCAGTGAAAAGAGTCCAAAGAGAAAAGTGTTTAGTTTGAGTTGTGCCTGCAGATTAGATTGGTATTTGGCATGGCGTTGGACAGGTGCAAAGCATACACCTGTTGGCTGAAACGATGATACTGACACTGGTTAGAGGACTAACAGGAGCCTAGCATTTCAGATATTTTTAAAAGTGGACTTTTGACTGTTTAAGTTATAACTGGATCACTTGCACAGTGATCTTAAACTGAGACAATGATTGTTATTTAATGAATTTTTATTCTGTTCTTATTTATTGGTTGACGTTTCATTCTTGGGAGAAATGCTGCACATGTATGGTGTGTTTATTCATGGTGTTTTATCTTACGTGCTGTCGAATGGTAATTTTGAATTGGCCAATATGTTTTATGTATATTTTGTGTGTTTTGGAGAGAATCATAGGGGAAGATGAAGGGGGCTGGCGCAAGCATTTTAATGACCTCATCTTTTGTTTATAGGTTCCTGTCTTTCGTTAAAGAGTGCCAGCTCACCTGAAGTATCTACGAGGAGTGTTTCTTTTAAAGAAACTGCAACTACTGTTTATAAACTCTCACCTCTTGCCACTACTACAGCGTAGTGACTCATACTGGGCTCGCTTAAACCACCATAATCTACTTGTAATCTAATCTGCTCCTTGCTGACTACCTCAGCAAAAATTGAACAAACCATTTGAAATTTTTTTCACATTTATGTAGAGGTTGGGTTCTGTGACTCAGTCTCAGATGATAAGAGCGTTTAAAAACTTAACAGTATTGTAGTATTGATACTGCTGTTGTGGAGTGAAACCAGCCTGCACACGGTCAGATTTCCTCAGCCCACTAGTCATTGTTATCAACTACAATCAAGTTGCATCAGCTAAAACGACGAGTTGCTTTCAAAGCTTCACACCTCATCCTGGACACGGATCCCATGTTTTCTGTGTTGTTAGGCTACCATCGGTTGGGTGCAGTTAATTTTACCACGGTGAATGAGTAAAGCGAATTATGGAACTAACTCCTCAGGTACTGGCTCTCTCCCTAAAGTGATCACTGTAAATATGATTATTGTACAGATGAATGTGAATAGTAGCACTATTATTGTACAGGTAGAATACTGTGTGTACACTGTCACTTAACAAGCTCACAACCTTTCACTCTCCAGGGTGTGAGGTTGCAGTCAGCCCACAGCTTTTTGTATTTTTATTTTTAGTTCTTATTCTCAGTGGACTTTGCCATATACGCAGCTGCGGGACTAAAATGCACCACCCAGAACTCAAAGCAAAGAATACAATTATGTAATTAATACCCCAAAATCAGAGCTCAAATAAAAATGGATTTAACTGTCGTCTTTGTGTTTTTTCGTGTACCATTCATTTAAATAACAGAAATATTTGAAGATATAAAAATACTCTGCTTGGAATCGTAATTTCAGTCTGATATGGTTTTTCAACAACAAAGTTGAATCTTGGACCACGATAACCTCCAGACTAGTTGTGATGTGACACAATCCTGCTGGTACATACACATGTTAAACTGAGATTAAAGGAGCGCACAGAGAAACTGCCTTCTAGTGTTAAACTCTGCACATACACCATTCTGCACAGTGAGGCTCAAACAGTAACAACAAGAAAAGCACATTTTGAATGAATGAATAATGTATTGTGCAGATTCCTTATTTCTCCCTTGTTGCCGCTCAACAACATTTGCATGTTGCTGCTGCAGGTTGACTTCTGCCAACTCCTCTGCAACTACCTGCCTATCGCTCTGCTCATGATCTCCATATTATTCTGGTGCTAACACCACCTTTTCCTTCATCTCTGCCTTTCACCCAGCTGCAGTCTGCTTCTTCCAGGGATTGAAGCCTGCCTGTGTCTTCACACACAAACACACACTTGTTGTTACTATGAAACTGCTAACAGCCGGGGTCGTGTATACTTTTCCTTCTAATATGGCACTTTCTGTTTCCATAGCGGTCAGAACCATCTACACAACTAATGCTGAGGAATATTTGCTATATTAGTTATGTATTTTTGCCATAAGATGTCACGAGTAACTTTGGTTATACATCAACAACCAGAGTCTAAAGCAGCATTCTGTTATTTATTCAGTAATTACAGGCCTTCATTATATTAGACTATGAGGATTGTGAATTTAACAAAGTTGTCAAATCAAATCTGAATGTTCACAAATCTCTTCAATGCTTTTCTCTCCTCAGCACCCCGGCTCCTTCCCACTCCAGCACATAAAACCTCAAGAAAAATTGACAGTAATGTTTTCTTGTGGATTTCTTACAGCTTCAGAGGAATGCAACATTCTCACTTTGACAGGTGGGACACTGGCAGGCGTTTGTCTAGACTGTCCTTAAGTACATATGCAGGCAGGGGCAAATAACATGCTGACATGAATCGGAACAAAGACAAGATTATGGGATTGCTGCGGTAGTTGGAGCAACGGTTTCAGATCTTTGGTGTACTTCAAACAGAATTCACAATCAAGGCTTCTGATCTGCCCGTCGACATACAACTGTGATTCAGATTTAAAGGACAAATTTGCCTCAGCGGGCTTGGACACCTTTTATCAGTATCTCTTGCAAATTGACAGCCCTTGCTGCAAAGGTGTTGTGCATGTTTGGGACTAGCTACCTTTGTGAACAACCTTTCTCTGCAATGAGCACATGCCTGTCAACCCTCCCGTTTTTCCCGGGATTATCCCGTATTTTTACTTCTATCCGTTTTTTTGAAATTCCAATGTTGACAGGTATGAATGAGCATCAATAAAACAATATAATGTCAGTCATCAGCTTCAGTACAAAAGAGTTTGGTTTGGTGGAACCATATTGTTCATGCACACATGTATGTATAAATTGTATACATTTACAAGGCAGGGGGATAACTTAACCTTCTTCCTTAATAGTTGCCACTTTAGTTTGTGTGGTGTCAGTTCAGGTGATCAGGATTACTACACAGATGTGGAAATTAATGTAAATTCAAAATAATTTCTAGATCTTAACTAGTTGTTTTGATCATAAAGTAAAATATTATATTGTTCAGTTCCAGATACCTGTGACTAAATGTGTTGTGCCTTTGTAGACACACTGATCTGTAAATTGTAATGCACATGTGTAAATGATAAACTGAGGCATGGTATTGTTGAACTTGTGCTTATTTTTCTTTAGAAATGTCAGGTTATTCATAATGTTTTGTAAAAAGATAGTTAATTAAATGTGAACATTTTCAGAACGTACTTGTACTTTTTTACACTAAAACAATGTGGAGTTATTATTATAATAGGTTATGCTGTGATTGTACTGGTCCGGCCCACTTGAGATTAACTTGGACTGTATGTGGCCCCTGAACTAAAATGAGTTTGACAGCCCTGCTCTATACTAACAGTAAAGTGAGGGCTATATTAAGGTCATGCTGGGATATGGGACAGTAAAAACCTCTCGGGTGTTTTGGGTGCGCATCGGCCGTTGGAGCCAAACTAGTCTAAACCATATCGAGTGGGAGTATGGAAGCTATTGTTGACAAATCCTTTCTCGTGCTGAAGATGAAACGTGATTAGTGTAGAAAGAGGAAGTTCGTGTTTGAGTCGTGACACTCGTGACACTCAGTGAAACGAGACTCCTTGTCAATGCAGTGGTTTTCAACGTGGGCGACACCGCGCTGATAAATAGAGATGTAGGATGAGATCCGGCGGCTGACCTGCTAATGGGAAACTGCATGGAGGAAGAAGGCTGCTCCTGCTGCTGTTTCGGAGGGGAGGAAGGATTACATCCGCAACATACTTTGATTCAACTTCTCCCTCAGAGAAGGACACGACGACAGCGAATGGCCCAGTTTTTAGCCGTGGCGCTACTTCTACTGTTCTCAGTAGCTCTGGCTGTACTTGTCACGGTTGTGCTTGGAGGGCGAGGTCATCGTCAGCCACCGAACAGCCAGGTAACATTACACCTTCAGCTAACAGGCGCCGTTGTTACCTATGGGTGACCAACGTATTAGTATTTTTGAAATTACTACTGTGTCGTCCAATTATGAATGTCTAGTTTATTAAACTAGTCAGCTCGTCGAGTCTTTATTTGCTGCTCTTAATGAAAAAAAATCCTAACATAACGTTATGTTACGGTTATATACGCTTTTAAAATAGGTCGGTGTTTATTTCCTGTTGCAGTGTTTGCTAAAGTTTCCTTAAAGTTGAACCAAAGTGCTCTGGCAAATTGGCAACATAAATCCAATGAAATAAACCCTGGACTAGTTTACTTCCGCTCACGCATGCGCAAAGCTCGGTAGGTATTCCCGCGGCCCCCTGCCGCCGCCACTCACCTCTCTGTGTTTAATCAGCCGACGCTGAAAATGCGTGCACCCATATTCTGACATTATGGTAAATGCATTCAAACGGTCCACAGCTACAATACACATTGTATTGTATTAAACAATACAAATTGTGCTCATTTACTCACAGGAATATATTTTTTTAATTAGCTGTGTCCCTTAAATTAAAAAGAAAATCCCTCTAAATTGTGAGCGAAATCTCTTTTTTTTTTTTTTTTTGGGTTGCTGACATTGAGTGATGGATTTGAGTTTAGACTGTCAGTCAGTCAAGCAATCTTCTGTGAATATTAACGCATAATGTGCATCGATTACTACGCAGACTTCACTTATGTTGTATATACTTTAATACTTTAATCCGTTTTTCTGTTACAGTTTAGAGGGAAGGGTCTGTTCCCATAATGTAGAATACATTTATAGAAGCTAATGTAGCCATTCATATTTTCTAGTGCTTCTATGGTCATAATGTCTCACATCCTAATGTTATGTTAAGACAATCATATAAACAAGCACAGAGTACAGGTACTGAGACAAAGACACGCAGTTTAGCATCTAAAGGTTAGACAGAAAACAGTGCAGAGCAATGTATAGAATGAATTGTAATATATGGAATTGAATTTGAATAGATTTTGTATTTGATAAAGTGAAACTATATTTATATATATATATATATATATATATATATATATATATATATATATATATATATATATATAGAATAAAGGATAAGTGGAAGATATGAATCAGCAACGGCACAGATATGAATAGGCTATGCTAGATATATAACTACTGTATGAACAGTATTTAATAAATATGCTAATATATACATAGTATGAAACATGCAGAAATTACAGTAGGCAGTGCAGGTCAAAAGTAAAAAATATATATTGTGCAGGTGCAAGTCGACTACACAATATATGAATTGTAATACATTATAAACATAATTAACAGGTATTAAGGTATAATAAGAATACAGTGCGATATGTACAGTATAAATAATTAATACAGTTAACGTTACTTGTACTTTACTTGACTATTTCTATTTTCTGCTACTTTATACTTCTACTATGGGTGGTGATAGCCTAGTGGTCTGGTGGTACCAGAAGGTTGTGAGTTCAGTACCAGGCTGCCACCATTGTGCCCCTGAGCAAGGCGCTTAACCCTGAGTTTCTCCAGGGAGACTGTCCCTGTAGTTAGTTCACTGTAAGTCTCTCTGGATAAGAGCATCTGCTAAATGACCTGTAATGTCATGTAATGTAATACTCCACTACATCTGAGAGGTTAAATATTGTGTTGACTTTGAATGTTTGTCATAAACTGAAGGATGAAGTGTTCCTTTATGTGTTGAGAAAAAATCTTCCACAGCAAATAATTCAAAGTAAATGTAGGTCAACTAACATTTCATTTTAGCTAGCGAAGTGTTGCTAATGTTAGCTTACTGCCATTATAATAACATTTACGTTACAAATGTCTTGTATCGTTACTGTTAATTATAACAATTGTTGTTAAGACTATGTTTGTTTCCTTACAGCTGATGGCGCAGCCTCAGCACCATTCATTAGGTAAATATCTTCATTGCAGTGAGATTAAAAGATATGTTGATTTCTGGCCAGAAAAGATCAAATAGGCTTGGAAAAGCAAACATTCATCAATGTGTTGAATAACATTTTAAATCTCTCTTGTAGGGGTCAGCGTCGAACAGCAGCAACAGGAAGACTTCAAGAATCCAAGTGTCATGGTAACAGGTAAGACGTGCGTTAGTGCAAGGCTGTTCGGATTAGGGTTTTACTGTACTTTTCTAGAAACTCACTAATGTTTGTTTACCCACTGGGGGTGTACAGGAAAAACATGTAACGCTAATTTTGACTTTGACGCTCACAAGAAGAACAAGAAGAACAGCTGTGCGGTAAACACAACATACGTGTACAACATAGATTGTAATAGTCTATATACAGTATTTTATCTATATTAATTATGAACCGCTGAATTATTTTTGTTTTGTATTTTGAATGTTATAAATAATAAACAGAGGCAGTCTTATGGTAAATAAAGCACACAGCTTATAACAGTGATCAGCAAATGGTCAGCACAGTCATAAAAGTGGAGGTTTTCAGCATGTCCTGCTTCTCTCTGTTATATAATATTAAATTGAATATATAATAATAAAATATAATATTAAAGTGAATATCTTTGTTTTTTTGACTGACACAAATAAGACATTTAAAGACATCACCTTGGATGGACATTTCTCACTGTTCTCTGACATTTTATAGACCAAAGGATTAATCCATTAATTTAGAAAATAATCGGCATATTAATCGATAATGAAAATAATCTACAGCACTACTGTAGTTTACTGTAGTAGGAGCATTCTGGTTTTTGTTTTTTCCCTTGTTTCTGTCCCCATATACTGTATTTCCTAGTGGCTAGAATGGTAGAACTGGAGGAAGAAAAGCAGAATTGCACGCAGCAATACTTGGGTTCCTGATGAAAATAGATAGAGACACTTACGTCAACAAGAGTGTCTGTGGGTTTCATTTGAATCAGCAGGTTTCACAGACCCTGTGGTCCTCCTCTCTGACTGATGGAATCATAGTCATCAAAACAGGCACAGTAGGGTTTGGTTGTAATAAAAACGTGCACACTTTACAGAAGCAGAAACAGTCATAACCTCATTTATACCTGTCTGCTCTCACCCTTAGTTCCTGCAGGCAATACCAGTGATGAAGAATATCTTCAATGGGAGAAGGGCATTGGAAATACCTTCTGTCATGGAGGTTTTCAATACTCCAGGGGAGACCTAGTGGTGCCCAGGAACGGCGTGTACAGAGTCTTCCTGCAGATCACCTATGAGAGCAACAATGACTTCAAGTGTGACCCCAGTTATGATGATGATGATGATGATGATGATGATGATGATGATGATGATGAGCTGAGACTCACCAACACGGTGTATATTTTCCGGAACACTTACGAAGAAAATAAGGCTCTCCTGTCGTCAGTCGACACAGTGAGTAGCAGCATAAAACAGTGGAGTAAAACCCTCTATACGTCCGGCTCGTTCTCCCTGGAGGCTAACTGCAGACTACGTGTAAGAGCATCGTGCCCTAAACTTATTGTTAAGAAAGAAGACCAGGTGTTCTTCGGTGCTGAACTTCTGCCTCAGTAATCTGGTCCGACTGACTCACCTAAATCTGATCTCCAAGTTGTTTATATCTTCATCCCCATGGAAACTTCAAGGGGAAGTTTGGATGTTTTGAAGTCTGGTTGTATGAGGTACTCATCCGTAGTCAGTGTAATACCTACTGCTGGGGACGGAGGCATCAGCACAACGTGCTTTAGATACCTAAACACGGCCCCCCATAAAAATCATTATCAGTTTAAGTGTATGCTATATTTAGAATATTTTCACAGACAAAAATGGGCTGTCTGATGGCAAGGTAAAGCGGTGAAAATATACTAGTGTGCACCTAAACTGGTATTGATTTTTATTATATATTTGCTAAAATAGGTTTTGCTGCTGTCTCCATCCCCAGCAGTACATTGCTTTGCTCCGAGTGGTAACTCCTGTCTGTTCTCTAAAGTGGGGGCGTGCTGACCACCATCTACTGGAGGTCCTACACTGATCTTCAGAAAAATAAAGTGTTTATAAAAATCAGTTCAGCCTCTCATAGGATATTCTCTGTCTTGCATCATTGTCAATTGAATATCTGAATAATAGTGTGTTTGATAAGGAAGTAGTAAACAGTGCAGATTTACTGGCAGGCACATAAACCGAGCCCACGCCTTCGCAGTGCTGCTGCCATGATCACTTTTTTGTGGAATGTCTAAACATTTTATGGTTTGTCAAGTAATAAAGATAGGAAAAGGCTTTCACCACTGCCAATGACAAATAGTTATACGTTTGATATCAAACAGAACTCAAGATGCTTGAGAATCGTCAGAATAGTCTGCTGTAGATCTGGTGATGGATTACAAAGGGATCATTATACCCCTACTGTATTTGTGTTGATGAATGTGTTGTACAATATGCTTACACAGGCCCATTTAACAAGGTTAAAGGTGTGTTTTTAATTTATTATTTAGTTTACTGGTTGTGGGGCACTGTGTACTCTAAATCGGTTCTATGCAAATTGATGTTTTCCTATTTTGAAGGATATCATATGATTTGTGAATTTTTATATGTGTGTGTGTGTGTGTATGTGTGTTGTGCAGTTTGTAAAATAAATGTTTATTAAACTTAAATGCGAACACCTTTTGTCATTTTTGGCCTAAAGGCACAGAAACAATCAGAGGGATTTCTTTTGACACAGATTCAACGTCGGAGAAAAACCGACAGACGACCCGACATTGAACTACGGCCGATAATCGTCAGGGCCTTAACTCTTGAGACATTGCCCCATATCCCAACATGTTGTCTCACTAGCTCGGTTTGAGTATTTTTGCCAGCCCTCAGCACTTTAATGAATGACAGTGTTTCCAATAATTACCTAGACTTTGGCGACCCGCCATAGTCTAATTTACTCTGTTACCGTTTCGTAATCAACAGAACATATTTTTAAATGTCACCCTTCTGGGCTTTGAAGGCCCCGTGCTCTGGGGGAAGCATCGGGACTCCCTTACAGCCTTAGCTTCACCGCGCTCTCTCTCCTGAAGGATCCTCACCTCGTCTACCATGCTTTGTGTGTGTGGGTTTTAACCCTGTCATCACCGCTTATATCAAGTCACGTTTATTGTCGTATGCACAGTTAAAACAAGTTTCCTTCTACAATGAATTTCTTAATTTGTCTTCCTCTCTGAACACCGTATACAAAGAAACACGATGTGTAAAGAAATACATACAAGAAAATAAATAAAGAACACTAGGCTATAAATACATACAATATACATAAGAGAAAGATCTGATCTGACAATTGTAAATGTCTGAGTGACGTTTATCAGGGTGGGGGCAGGGGATCTGGGTTAGATTTGAATAGTTAGGGTCCGGGCTGGGTCGAAGGACCCTATTGAAATTGTACAAATTATTATTATTATATTATCATGCTCCAAAACGCGATTAAACTTGACACAAAATTCAAACATGGTAAAAATGTACATACAATATGAGTCTTGCACATGGACGTAACAAAATGGGTCAACAGCACCACTGCATCAAGTGCTATGCGCTATATGTATGAAATTTGGTAGGTACTGTATGTAACAGGTTGAGCCGTACAAAAAGGTTTATTGGAGCTATTGCGAAAACACAACAGGAAGTCGGCTATTTAGAGTTTTATAACGTTTTTGTAACATTTGAAGCCGCTACACTTTAAAAAACTCCTCCTAGAGATTTAATCCGATTGACTTCAAATTTGGTCAGTACCCTCAAAGACTTTAAAGATGAAAATTGATCAAAATCGTGACTTTACCCGGAACAGCCTTGTCATGATGTTGCAGCCATTTTGAGCCATTTGCCGCAAAACAGGAAGTTGTTATAACTTCAGCATACATTCTCCTCTCTCCTTCAAATTTCCCATGATGGATAAGATTTAAAGTACTTTAACAAACTCCTCCTACAGATTTAATCTGACCCTCTTGAAATTTGGTCAGTACATTCTTAAGACCTTTCGGATGAATAGATTGTGACTTTTTATCGAACGACTTTGCCGTGGCACGGCGGCCATTTTGCATGATTTGCCATGTATTTGTATCAGCCTTAGGATCGCGCCCCCTAACAGATTTCAAAGTTAAAGCCCCCACCTTTAACTTTCTTGTGTATGGATAAAACAATTGATGTATATGTATGTTGTGAAGACATACAGAAAAGCCTCTTTGAGGTATATTGTAAACCAAACAGGAAGTTAGCCATAAGAGACATCTACAGGGCAATTTTGAATCATAGTCAGCGCCACCTGCTGGCAACCGGAAGTTACAGTTGCTGTACTTTGGTGTACTGCTGGTGTCAGCTCAATGTTAAGACCTTCACCTTAGCAGACTGCGAAGACTGCGTTATTGTGGAATGCCATTGCCATGGCGACGTATTATTCGCCATGAAACAGGAATTTGTTTTTTACAGTTGAGGGATGCCTGAAAAAAATGCAAAAAATTAACAGTGATAAAATGTGTTAACTAATAAGGTTATTGGGCTTGGGTGCAGTGAAGGTACTCATTAGCGCCTCGTACAAAGTTTTAACAAAACAACATCAACATCTGATGGTTTGCTGGATGTACCAAATTGTCTAGACACGTCTAGAATTAATAAAAAGAGGATCCGACCACAAGAGTCTCACAACATCCTGTGAGTAACACTGAATGATTGAGAGAGTTTGTGTTCTACATCGCCCACTCCAGAGTTGAAATGGAAGAGAAGCATGAGTCAGAGAAACAGGAAAATACAAGGCTTCATGATTTTCACATTTATTATCTCTTATCTGACAATGGCAATCTTGGTTCACAGAGTTTATAGGTTAGTAATATCTCCTGTGAGATAATGGTTGTTGTCATAATATTAAGTATAATCACTCACTTATTGTTACTAACTTGGTTACAATCATAATATTGTCGTAGTAAGGTTCCCGTTAGCCAATTCAGTACCTGAATAGAATGTGGATAACCCATGAACATTTAATCAACATGAATCACACCATGGAAGCTTTCTCTTGCTTTGCACCGACTATCCTGGCTGCCGGTTGAACTTTTTTCCAACGATTATGGAATCAGAATCAGAAAACCTTTATTAGTCCCACGACGGGGACATTTACCGTGTTACAGCAAAAGAACAAGAAAGTAAAGTGGCGAGTACACAATTAAATAGAATAAAATACAGTAACAATAGTATAAGTACACAGCCGTACAAAAATATGCACATGGCAGTCATAATTGCAGAAGTTATTAAAAGTGCACATGGCAGTCATAATTGCACGCAGTGGTGGAATAGTGTGTTCTTGGTGTGGTGGTCTACCAGGGGTCGTGGTGATTGTACAGTCTGACCAATGCAGGGAGAAAGGACCTACGGTATCTCTCCGTGAGACACCGCTGGTGAAGCAGCCTGTCACTGAAGGAGCTGCACAGTGCGGACAAAGTGTCCTGGAGGGGGGGGGGGGGGACATGTTGTCCTATAGAGATGACAGCTTGGCCGTCATTCTCCTGTCTCCCACCACCTCTACAGTGTCCAGAGGGCTCCCCAGGACAGAGCTGGCCTTCTTTTAACGCACACTTCTTTGTTTTCATTGCATTGTATTGCTAATCTGGGAACTTTAAACCCAAGAATTGGATTCATCTATAAGAAATGTCTTATTCTAATATTTTATTATTTATTGGACCAAAAAAGTCAAATGTATTAAGTTATTAAGTTTGTTATTATCAGTTGGATGTACTAGATAAGATATAAATGATTTATACCCAGTTATGTTGTCCCTACACTGGTTGTCCGTGTTCTATTCACAGACTTTGGGAAGCGTGCACTTCAATGCCTATTGCATGACCTCAAAAATAAAACAAGGCTTCTTAGAATTTGACATTGTGGACATCAAAGGTTTTCATCTGATAATAGAAACATTTTATGTGTCATTTAGGTGTGTCTGTAGTGACAGGCTTTGTTTGTTTAAATGTTCCCCATTAGCTGATGCCATGGCGATCAGCTAATCTTTCAGGGATCCTGTCAGGACAGACAGACGAGGACCCAGGAGCGCAATTTCGAGATCAAGGTTTTATTGAAAACACACACACACACAACAGGGCCGAATGAGGCACGGCAGTAGTACAGTTCAGGGATATTCTAAACTCGTAAGGCAAGTCGGGTTTACCGGGGCTGGAGATCAGAGTAGTAGTAACAGATCACGAGTCAGGGTTGAAGGGTTGAAGGCAGGCAGGCAGGCAGGCAGGCAGGCAGGCAGGCAGGCAGGCAGGCAGGCAGGCAGGCAGGCAGGCAGGCAGGCAGGCAGGCAGGCAGGCAGGCAGGCAGGCAGGCAGGCAGGCAGGCAGGCAGGCAGGCAGGCAGGCAGGCAGGCAGGCAGGCTTTCCGATGTAGGCTTGCAGATGATCTGACAGTGTGTGGACTGAAAAACAGGGCTTTCTATACAGGGGCATGATGAGTAGTAAATGCAGTGCAGCTGGTAAGTTAACGAGGGTGGAGCAGAGACAGGTGGAGGTAATTGAAAACAATTAGTGGTGTCACCAGGCAGGGAGAGGGCTCATGACATCCAGCCTGTCATACCGTATATAACCCATTACAATGAGCATGGCAATACCGGTTTCCGATTAGCTGGAATTAAAGGGCACTCCAGTATTAGTATTGCACTTTTACACCTTCTTTTATTGGATCCTACCTGACTGGTAAGTGCCCATGTCCTTCAAACTCTATAACTCAGGTTTTCTGTTATACATGTGCCATCCAAGCCCAACTTGTTAGTTTTAGCAGACTTTAGCAGAAGTTCTTTCAGAGCCACAGAACACGTAGTGCGACTGTTTGCACAGGCTCCTCATGACGAGGATAGATAAGAGTACTTCATTAATCCTGACAGGACATTTTACTCTTACGCCAGCTTTTAGTATCAAAGACAAAGATAACAAAGCAAAAAAAAAGTACAAAAGTATTAAAGTACATACAAGTACACTGTGTAAAATATGCCAGAATTGAAAACATAACTAAAATGAATGAACTTTATCAACAAAATGTGAAGAGGTAACAGTGTTGACGTTACGCGAAAGACATTGTGTTGCAGAGATATCCACTGAAATTAGAATGCTAACTTTGAGATTAGACTTTAAGTATGTGTCATTGGTGGGAGCAAAAGAAGAATGAAAATATCAGGACTGTACATAAAACATTTCCTCTGATTGCATAATTGACCTTTCCCTCTGAAGCTGCAGGATGTGAGTGTGTGGATGTGGTAATGGCCATTTAATGGCCATTCTTTCAAAGCATTGTGATATTGTGGTCAACCTACGCTTCCTCTGCATCCTTATGAGTGATGTAATACTAATGAGTGCACTTAATTACTGTAAATCTCTCCCAGATGTTCAGAAACCCAGATTTAAATGTCTGTTTAGGGGCCCAAAAAGGCTGATTGACACAGTTGCCATTTTATGTGGTCAGGCGCGTTGTTGGCACGTTGCTTTCTTGAGGCAGCAGAAATCATTTGCGCCGTTGACCAACCTGGTCTAAAGTTAGTGGTGCAGTTTCTTCCTGATATTTAAAGTTTGTATTGTTCAAAATAATTGGATGCACCTACATAGGGTTACAGAACTCCTCACGCCTTAAATTTACTTGCGGCATTCACTTTTTAAGGACATAATTACAGGTTTGTCTATCTTAAAGGTGAATGCTTACTGGGCCATACCAGCTTCCACCACTATACAAACACTTTAACCAAGTCATTGATACCAATAGGTCGAGTACAACCAATAAGATCAGCCTTTACATCACCATGGATTAACATGGTATTGCTAGGTTTCACCTGCCCACTTTTTGTCCACTGTTTCCAGTATAAACAGTACCTTGTGTGTGGACTGGCAGGTAAGACACTGTGACAGTGATATATGTGAAACGGAAGTTATTGCAAGGCAGATGCAGTTTGGTGAGTTCAGTGTTTTCTCCCGAAAGTACAGGATCAACAACCAGTTGGTCTCATCAAAACCCAAACAACACCGAAACAGATACTGGAAATCTTATTTGAAAGTTCTCTTTGGATGATGCAATGAAGCAGTTGTTACTATCTGTAAGGTAACACAGTGTTAGGAATGTAAATGGTCTGTATGCCATAGTGCTGGAATGTGGGTGTGTGCAGCGGCAATCATTTTGATGAGTCATGTTGAATTCCTGTGATGTCCACCTCCCATCATATCACTTTCTTATCTGTGCAGTCCTGGAACCGCCCTCAGCTCGACTTGGTACGATATTTGAACCAAAACTCAAATGACAGATGGGTATCTGTGCAGGAAGAAAAAAAAGAGTGTTTGAAAATTTTTTTTAGCTGTGAGGAGCAGCAGCAGCAGCGGAAGCAGAAAGGGTCTGAAGGTATGCCACTGGTGTTCCATATATTATATACAACTCCACGTCTCGGAACATTAACCAGGCATACGCACGGCATATTAATTATTCATCATAAATTCTTTAGGCTAGAGGCAGCTAGCAACAGAGAGAAAACAAGATGGCTCCTGTATACAACTCATGCATGACATGTAAGTGTGTTTTTGTCAACACCGTCAGGTTTTCTGTTTGACAAAAACACCCAAATCATCCTCAATGGAGGCTTGAATATAACTTATGATCACAATAAATAATAAATAGTAATATGGCTTGTAATGTTCCATTAACCTCTTCATTTATAATATACATAATTTCCCCTTTTATTTCTTCCACAAACAGGCCTGTGTATCCCCAATGACTAAAACTATAAATAATTTAGGTGCGCCATTCATTTTATACAATTTCACCACATTAAACACAATTCATAGTCATTTTGCACAATTTCATAGTCGTTCCATTACATTTCCTTTCATGTATTTTAGAAAGTTATGGCTAGGCAGCAACTATCAGTGGAGGAGCGACGTAGAAGAAACAGGGAATACCAAAAAAAGCGAAGAGAAAAAATATATAGTGAGCCAGAGTTAAAGGAGGAATACCTGAGAAAGTAAAAGCAAAGATGGAAGAAGAGAATAGAGGATGGGAAGATAGAAAAAGAGGAGTAAGAGAAAGACATGGAAATGTGGACAGCAAGAATCCAGAGAGCGTAAGAGAAACTCCCCCAGATGGTCCATTGGACTATTGGGTCGTGCAAGCAGAACTAGGGAGCTCTACAGTCTGTCTGCTGAAGTCATGGACTTCATAGAGGAGGAGCATATTCATCTTCTGCTTCCTGATGAAGCTGACTGAAACTTTTTGAAGATTTTCAAGCCCAGAAATGGATGGATGGATTTTTTTGTTTGTTCCTAGTGTGTTTTCTGATGTTTATGCTTAAAACATTGCAGTTCTACTGTAGTTTTTATTTTGCCGTTCACCATTGTTGGTAATGTTTACAGAAGGATAAAATGTACATAACAAATAGTTTGTTGTAATTAAGCCGTCACCACCGTCAGGTCTCAGTCACCACCGTCAGGTCTCAGTCTCCACCGTCAGGTCTCAGTCACCACCGTCAGGTCTCAGTCACCACCGTCAGGTCTCAGTCACCACCGTCAGGTCTCAGTCACCACCGTCAGGTCTCAGTCTCCACCGTCAGGTCTCAGTCACCACCGTCAGGTCTCAGTCTCCACCGTCAGGTCTCATTCACCACCGTCAGGTCTCAGTCTCCACCGTCAGGTCTCAGTCACCACCGTCAGGTCTCAGTCTCCACCGTCAGGTCTCAGTCACCACCGTCAGGTCTCAGTCTCCACCGTCAGGTCTCAGTCTCCACCGTCAGGTCTCAGTCACCACCGTCAGGTCTCAGTCTCCACCGTCAGGTCTCATTCACCACCGTCAGGTCTCATTCACCACCGTCAGGTCTCAGTCTCCACCGTCAGGTCTCAGTCTCCACCGTCAGGTCTCAGTCACCACCGTCAGGTCTCAGTCACCACCGTCAGGTCTCAGTCACCACCGTCAGGTCTCATTCTCCACCGTCAGGTCTCATTCGCCACCGTCAGGTTTCAGTCGCCACCGTCAGGTCTCATTCGCCACCGTCAGGTCTCAGTCTCCACCGTCAGGTCTCAGTCTCCACCGTCAGGTCTCAGTCTCCACCGTCAGGTCTCATTCACCACCGTCAGGTCTCATTCACCACCGTCAGGTCTCATTCACCACCGTCAGGTCTCAGTCTCCACCGTCAGGTCTCAGTCTCCACCGTCAGGTCTCAGTCTCCACCGTCAGGTCTCATTCACCACCGTCAGGTCTCATTCACCACCGTCAGGTCTCATTCACCACCGTCAGGTCCCAGTCTCCACCGTCAGGTCTCAGTCTCCACCGTCAGGTCTCAGTCTCCACCGTCAGGTCTCATTCACCACCTTCAGGTCTCAGTCTCCACCGTCAGGTCTCAGTCTCCACCGTCAGGTCTCATTCACCACCGTCAGGTCTCATTCACCACCGTCAGGTCTCATTCACCACCGTCAGATGGAACTTTCTTTGTTTTAAATGAATATGACTACAGCTTGTTCCTCCAATGCAGTTGATGTATTAAAGTAATTGTCTATTTGAAATAAATAATATATCTATATAAGACTAAATAAAAAGGACAAATTAGCTTTTTATTATCTCTGTGTTGACAAAAACTAAATGACAGAGAAAACACATCATTTATGAAAAAATGACAAATTCAAGAGGTTGCACCGAAATATTGCTTGTTCCATAAACGTATACGTTTAGCTTTCTTAAAATGTAATTATTTTGTTCACAGTCAAGACGCCGCTAGAGAGTGAGCCTCTGGGTCAGACAAAGGACATACCAGAGATTACTTCCCCATGGCCTGGGAGCACATGTGGATCCACACAAAAGATTTTATTGTCGACTTGGGTCTAGTTCCATGCTCTTGATCTCATCAACTGTCCAGGAAACATGTTAAATCATGTCCCCTTCATCATCGAGCATTGGAGCTCTTGCACTGAGCATGTAATATCATTTAACACGTGACTGGTCATAGCTTGGAGAGGATATGAAACTAGGTCAGGAAATTACATGTTCTTTTAGCCATTCTGCCTCTGCAACTCTGGAATGAGTAGTTTAGAGTTAAGAGTTATGTAAGAGGATGTACAATAAATGCTTACATCCTGCTAACCCACTCACAAACACAATAACTGTGATCAGAATCAGAAATTTACCTTGTTATAGCAAAAGAACAAGAAAGTAAAGTGGCGAGTACAATATAATAAAATAAAGTAACAGTAGTATAAGTACAGAGTCATTGATAAAAAGTTGTTAAAGTGAATATTACACATGACAGTGATAATTGCACACCAGTGGTGGAGTTTGTTGTTGGTGTGGTGGTCTACCAGGTTATTACAACACATCCTGAGAGGAACATGAATCTGTGTACCAAATGTAATGTTAATTCATTCAATAGTTATTGATTGATAAAGCTAAAAAATAAACGTGTAAACCTTATTGTGGAGCTCGAGAAAGTCAGGGAATCACCAAAGTCATTAAGATTCATCTTCTGGACACCAGGAACGTCTGTGCAAAATGTCATGACAATCCAAGTCGTTGAGATATTTTAGTGGATCGATATTGTCGTGCATAGATCCACACTGCTAGCAGCTAGCATGGCCAATAAAAACTGTGGCACTTCAGTGCTTAAGGTGGACAAAGCAACTGGAGCAAGGACATCTGTGCTGCTCTGTATGCCCTTCTGCCTCTGCAACCCTGATAAGAATTAGTTATAGATTTAAAAACATGCAGCTGTGTTGAATTTACAGTTGCTGTAATCTTGAAGCCAGAAAAATAACTATTTGGGCAAAAAGGTGAGAAGGCCTCGGTGAAGCTCAGGTGGAATGTGCAAGCTGCAACCATCATGGTTGACTATGATAGGGACACCTGACAAACACGCAGCAGGCTTCCCTTTCAGTGGCACCCTATTGGAACAATAATCACCACAATATTGAGTTACAGACCATGTCCTTGTGGAAAAAATTATATAGTTGCCGTTACGTTCCCTACTAGTCTAGGGCTGGTGGGGAAGTAACAACAAGAAAATTAGTAACCCGGGCGAAGAAAGTGAGCACGAGGCACCTGATTTGTAAAAGGAAAGAGCATTTAATGAATATACAAAGAAAAAGCTCCCCAACCACTACACAAAGGCACAACTAAAAACTACTTTCTTAACAGAAAGCGACACACCAGAGATGGTAACACAGAGTATCTTCACAAATTCACAATCCTCCTCCTTAACCACTCCACCACAGTAGAGGACCGACACCAAGCTCACACGCTGAGCAGCAGGAGAAGAGGAGAGAGTGGTATTGCCCCTCTCCCAGCCTTTTGTGCTGGCACTGATTGCGAATTGCCAGCACCTGATGGAGCTGCACTTGGGGAGAGCCAAGCAGAGGGAGAGAGAGACACACACACACACACACACACACACACACACACGGCACGTAACAGTTGCATTTGGAAGCCATTTAAAACAACTGCACCTTAAGCCACTGACTTCTGCATTGGCTTCAGCTTTTGACCATGGTGGTTTTTATATATGGTTTCAAATGAAAAGTCAATGAATTCAAATAAATCTTTTTATTAAATCCCATACATTTCATTTATTCAGCATAGTTAAGGAACAGGCAATACATATTTTAACAAAATATGTAATAATAATAATAATAATAATAATAATAATAATGAGGTAAACAGAATTACAACAGTATAAGTAAAAAACATCTTGGAAAAGAACAATTCCTCCAAAATGAGTGCAATGAGCACAAGAGTAAAGCACATGACACATGACGGAGATTACATTCGTCTGCCACCCGTCTCTCACCTCTCATTGACTGCGGGTAAACTATTGGTTTGAGTCTCCAGTTCATTTCACTTCTCCTTTGCTGGCAGAGTTTTGTATCTTCAAACATTTTGCTAAGTGCATGCATGGACACATACTGGATGTGAGAGAGCACATTAGTTTTTGTGCAAACATTTTGGTGCTCAAGTTCTGATCCCACCAGACATCATATACTCGTATACACGCACATGTCCAGCAGGACAAGCTACTAGCTGTAGCACATGCAGCACTAAGACCGAAGACACTTTGAAGTAGTAACAGACAAAACAGCAACAAACAGGAACGTCGTTAATTCAGAAAACACTAATGGTCAAACCAAAATCACACCAACACACACACACACACAAGTGAGTACAAGTAGTTGCAGTCTTGCATGCCATCAAGTCTGTGGACATTTTGTTGAGAAGAGCACATTTTCTGGTTTGCAGCAGTTGGCCTTAGCAGTTCCTTCCCATCATGTTAAGGCAGTTAGGAGGGGAGGTTTTTTTTTGCTGCACAGGTGTTTAGGGACATCTTCAGTGCCGTGGAAAGGCGTGACAGGCAAAATAAAACTAATCAAAACAAGTGAAAGACATGACTCAGTCAACCAAAACTGTTGCTCGTAATGTTCCATCCAACTGTCCACAAAATGTTATTGTCGCTTGAAATAACACAGGAAATAACATTCATAACAATTAGCAGATCTTCTTCTGAAGGGTTGAGGATGATAGGATAACAATCCATGAAAAACTTTACTTGCTGTTTTATAGTTATTGTTCTTTAGTAAGCTAATGTCATATTTAATGTTTTATTTTTTTGAGGATGAAAACAGATTCAACCAACAAGAAATTCTGTTCTGTTCATGTCGTATTGGAAGAAAGGGGAAGAACAGAACTAGGAAGCAGTCACATCTTTCATTTGTATTTATAGATTCAAAATAAAGCTGTAATTACAGGAGACTTCAGTCAACACAACAGAATAATGACACGTCTGTAGTGATGTGGTCACAATAATCAGATATTTTGTTTATCCACGTTTGTTTTCACTTCTTCAATGAGGACTGTCTGTCTTACAGAGATAAGCTGAACTTAACTGAAAGACTTGTCATCAGCCCTTTAAGCAGGAGAATCATGGACTTGTTGTTATTGCATGCTTGTTTTATCCATACTGCTGCTTCTAAAGACAAACTCCATGAACAGCTTTATGGAACAATAAAGATACTTTTCCAGAGACATCATTTCGATGGAAGGAGAGTGTGGAAGGTCTACCTGAACCATCGGGATGCACAACAATAAATAAGTAATAAATAGGAAAAGAAAACATTATCATAATAATCCACAAAACATATCCAAAAGGAATGCTAACCACTCCCCATGGGGATCTTCCTGCACTCATTGTAACAATGTGTCCATCATCCCTGCTGTCAGTGTCATGTGAATGGAGAAGAGTGTTCTAACTCTTCTGCCAACACTTACTGTGCAGGAGTGCTATTCAAGGTCACATGTTAGTGTGAAAGTGACATTTAATGATGTGAATGAAATATCCTTGTTGATTCAGTAATACTCACACGCCAACAAGTGTGTGCGTGTCTGTGTGTGTGTCTGTGTGTGAGTGTGTGTGTTCTTTAGCTGAGAAGCTCCAGGTATGTGACAGGCACTTTTCCTTTTTGGTTTCCTCTCTCACCAATCAGCCAGTCAGAGTCCATCCCCGGCACTGTGTAAACTGTAATGAGCTGTAACACAAAATGTATGGCCGGATCAAATATAACAGGGGGAAGAGGGGCTTTAGAACATGAAATAATTGAAAAAGCAACTTGGAGAATAATTTGACGTCTACAGCCTCTAGTTCCATGGTGCGGTGGCATGTGCTGGTGGAAAGACTGGAAAGGTGGGGCTATTTTTACCTAGTTTCAATTTTCATGAGGGTCATCAGGGACACAGCTGACTTAATCAGGGTTAGCAACTAAGTTTTATATCAGAGGTGGGACATTTAAAGGAAAGACCGACTTCACTATCATAAGAAAATCTGAAAGAAAAGGGCAGACACATTACTTGAAATCCACCAGTCAGGGCTACTGTTTAGACCTGGACCTACACGAAGGCTTCTAGTTGTTGCACTATCCCTTTTTCTGCTGTAACACTGTAAATGTCACCGCTGACTAATAAAGGATCATCTTATCTTATCCTAGAGAAATGTCTGGCCAGTGGCCAATAGCCATTACTCAACCTACGAGCTGCAAGTTGATGATGAAACCTTACCTCATCAGCTAAAAGGGAGAGCTCACTGGAGTCAGCAGCATCGTAATCATAAAGGACTTTGGCCTTGCGGGTTCCTGTAGCTGGTGGCTGAACTTCTTCAATGTTCAGTGTGTCTGTCTCCACAGGGCTGCTGATGCCTTCTGATGCAGAGCCGGCAGGAACTGTAGAGTGAGTGGAGTTCAGTGCAAATGCATTTGGAATCCTGAGGGAAAGCAGGCAGATGATGCAGTGATGATCAGAACATACAAATAAAATACAAACATACAGAAATAACACAACATAAATAGTAAAAACAGTATCAGCACACAGGATTGTGCGTGGCGCAATTTCTTTTTGTTCTCACCTCTCCTTTCCTCCACTCTGCCTCTGACTGGTATGTGTGTGTGTGTGTGTGTGTGTGTTGGGGGCGGAGCTGAATGTGTGCTGACTCAAAGATAATGTCTTCTACCGCCATTTATCCGTTCGCTACAATATTTGTAGGTGTGTGTGTGTGTGTGTGTGTGTGTGTGTGTGTGTGTGTGTGTGTGTGTGTGTGTGTGTGTGTGGTTATTCCGTAGCAGCCACATGAGTAATTGAAAGTAAAGACAGACACAGCTGTGTGTAATGGCACCACTTTTCTATCCGAGCCTGTTTCAAAGTACTGGCTGGGTCCTGCTGCCTTCACTGACCTGAAGGAGACGTTTCTCAGTATTAAGCCGCTCTCTAATTCATAGATCAATGTAGAGTTACAGAGGAACCTACTTTTTTATGCCAAGTTTAATTGTTTTAATTAAATAGTTTATCTACATTTGAAGCATTATTGCATGATATAAGTATATAGTTGGCTCTTGTTGATGAAAGTGGCAGCGGAGTGATGTTGGCCAGAAAAAGTCTGAAGTCTGAAACCTGTTCTCTTTGCACTGCCTTATTTGATTGAACTTCACTGGTTAGTGCCTTTCCTCTGACCCGTGCACCTAAATACCACACCAGGTGGGCAAAGAGAACTTCATGGTCAGGAAAATACCAAAGTGTCGGAGCACTGCTTGCGCAGGTTGTTTCACCGCCATGACAACAGGACCCTTTAGCTAGAAAAGCCAACAAGGAACTCAATCTTGTTCTGTACCTAAAGTGGGAATTTAACCGAATGCAATGATTTCCAATGTGTAGCACTTATTATTGAATATGGATTTAAGAAGTATTGGAAAGCAAGCAAATGTGTGAACATACACGCAGAGAGAAAAAGCACGAGGACGAGCCATACTCGCACATCCTCATCAGAACTAAGGGCATTAAAGTGATTTGTCATGATTTCAACAAAAATATCAAAACCAGACCAGAGGACACGACTGGAACTAAGGACAAGGACAACTTTCTGTTTTGTTAATGTCCTATTTATAACAATACATTTATTCAACAAAAGTATGTCTAGTGTCTGGAGCATTAAACAAAGCTCAGTTTATATTTATTCAATATAGATGCATCTATATGCCTCTCAGTTACTAATTTGATTCCATTACACAGTAGAAGTTGAGCGCTTATTGTCCCGGCATACTGTATGAAGATGATTGGCTGTGAAGCCCAGTGAGTCGCACCATATTCCCACGTTATCGCCCACCTGATTCTCACCTTCCCAGCTCTTTCTGTAGTTCTTGCATGTGGAAATCACACTGTTTATAGTAAGCAGCCTGGGCCTCCACAAACTCATGCAGGCAGCGCAGGTGGTTGACCTGCAGAGAAGCCAAAACACAAGTCACAGTTAAACAAAGACATTTCTAAGCTCATCTTAATGAAAAGGTACTCGAATACTTACTACTCCCAAAGTAAGGAGTGTTGTATATTGTACATACTGTAATATTTTATAGCATTATTATTACTGATGCAATAGTAAGACTACTGTATTCAACCAGTTTTTATCAGTCCATTTAAAAAACATGAGGCAAAATGATTTGTTTTAGAAAATACCTGGAACGGCATATTCTCAGTCAGATTGTTCACTTTTAATAAAGAAAATTATATTTAATATAAACATGATAACAAGAAGGTGTGTGTGTGTGTGTGTGTGTGTGTGACCTACATGTGTACTACTGATGCCCTCCAGAAGCAGCCGTGTAACCTCTGCTTGGCGGTCAAACTCACTTTGGGCCACTCGGAGCTCATGTTCAGCCTGAAACAGAAAGAATACTAGTAACATATTTTCTTTATGTCCTTCGTGATACTTGCCACATCTAAAGTCCAGACTCTCATTTGAAGACACACTTAAACAAGACTAGTAATGAATAATTATAAACCTGCCTGGTGATTTATATAGGTCAGGAAGTCTCAGATGTTTTCATGCCCTAGAACCCTCAGAAGACTCACTTTATGTCTTTACACCAAGAAGCATTCCGAAGGCAAGCCTTTAGTGGTCTTGTACTACTGAATTGTTTGTACTGGACTATGTGCAGAACAGAAGAAAACCATAGTCTAGGAGTGGGATCCATCGAGTGGGAATCAAGGTCTGCATATGCTTCAAGAGCTTGTCAGATTGTCTTACATTTTCTGAACCTCCGATAGAAACGGTGCAAGTGTGTCATTTTCCCCGATTACAGTTCATGTGTCTGCAATTACCTTTTAGGCCAACAGGTATAGGCACATTTGCTATCGGACGTGGTTGGACTACACACTTAGTATAACCTAGTTCCTTTGAGGCATACTGGGGCATTACTCATGGGACAAGGCAGCAAAATTAAGTTCACATCCACATAGTTGACGTACTTACTTTTTCCACTTCCTCACTCCAGAGCTGAGAGACCAAGCATACAACAAAAGGAGAGAAAATATATAAGTCATAGCATGATATCCCAGAAGGCCTTCATTAGTGTGATGTACAGCAAGTGCCTAACCATGTTACTCAAATATAAAACCTGGCACATCTTGCTTTTAGATCAAGGCTGTATGTTGCCTGATATCCACATTGAAACAACATGTTGTTACAACTCCTTTACTCAATTGGACATTACCTTCTTTCAAAGAGACCGAGATTTAGTTTTGCTCTAACCAATTACTGACGCATGCAGCTGCTGGTCTGTTTCATTTTTGTTTTGAGGTCAGAAACCATTAACATTACACATTGCACTGACCATTTGACCAATCAAAATAGTTTGTTTTCCTTTTGTGTTTATGCATTTCTATTCCTGCACAAAATATATAAATTCAAGCCCTTTCAATGATCCATGTCTATTTTCAAAAACTTTAAAGGCCTTAATTATTTTCATGATATGACCTTTGATCTCAGTTTAGAAACGTAAGATTACAAGCACTCTGTTTCTGAGTGAAGTATGTGCACATGGAACCTGACATTGTCTCGTTCTTTTTAAAGGTTGACTTCACATGTCCAGTTTGTTCAGTACAGCAGAATCGTCTCCTTACCGCAGAGGCACTGGCAGATAGCACATAGTTGCGGGGTCTGGTCTCCTGAAAATCTGGAGCCATCTACAGAAACAGTAAGGTTGGTTAACATTTATGCTATTGTGTACTCATTGTATACAAGGCAACCACACTTCAGCACACACTATGTATCAAGAAATGCAGACAAAACAATCAAAGTGCAGCACTGATTATAGTGAAATGGTCAATCTCTGCATTAATATCAGTTGCCGATAATTTAGTTTTGTTTTCAGTAACATGAAAGTCTGAAAAACGTGACCTTAAGTGTATTTCTATTTTTCTCTTGAATATTAAATTGCTGACTACAAGTTTTCCAATTAATTGTTCATTTACAATTCCAAAGATGGGAGAGGTGGTTAGCTATTAATACCGGCGAGCACACTTTTACATTAGGTGTGTCTGAACTCATAAAAGAAAGGTGCAGAGAGGCAACACGACTGTATGTAAACATCCTCTCTGGCACCACTGAAACCATTGACTAATCTGTGCAGTTCACACACCTGACTAAGCCACTGTAAATAAGACTAGTTAATATTATAAGCTTCAAGCAGTAGTTTATCATGCCCATGCTAACATGCATGAAGGTTGCAAAAGTCTGACATCGTCAGTCAACAAAACGTTTGACTTTATTATCGTCATACTGAAAACTAAAGTTTGTGAAGGCACAATCCTTCATAGAACAAAGTCAAAGTCAGCACGCCCCCAGTTTGGAGAAACAGACACAAGCACCGGAGTTTAACTGAGAACAGTAGGTTTGTGTCACTTCAACTCTGTATTGGTTTTATGTGGGCCGACTGTTTGGGCCGTTCAACAGATTAACACTACAGATGCTGCATTTTATTCACAGCTGATGTTCAGAGAAATGATTTATATTAAAGTTGCATTGTTATAAATATTCAGGTAAACCATGTATGCCAGACGGAGCATAGTCATAGAGACTATGATGAATAATTGAAAATGTCCAAATCTCAATTATTGCTACTGTACTTTAATCTCCATTTAGGGAAAAAGCTTATAACAAATTTGTTTTTATCCCAAATTAATAAAAATGCTTTGAACACAAATCTCAACAAATAACACTTCAGCCAAGACTTCATCCATACAGGTTTTAGAATATTTACAGTCAACCTTTTTCTGTCTTTGCATTTGCCGAGACATTAATCTAGTTGTGATGCAAGAGTCAAAATAACCAAATAGACCCGAGTGAACTGTTCTCATGAGTTCTACTGTAAAGAACACTTTCTTGAACTCAGAAGCGGCTGGGAGAATAAAGACCACCAGTCACAGCCCAGTGCTTTGCTGCATTTGGTCAATGACTGGGGTGAATTTCCCATCATATTGTTTAATAAGTTTCAAGATTTCTCTGCAAAGAGTCATCTTCAGGTTAAACATGTTTTTTCAGTCCATTGCTTTGCTTTTTTTTTTAACCGTTGATTAATAGTTTCTTAATAATAGTTTCCAATAGCTGACAGTGGCACAAAAAATGACATCAAAGCAAGTGAGACAGGAAAAACAAGCTAACATGTGCATCATACTGAAAGTCTTTAAAAATGTATTTAATACTCACTTCACCATCACACTGCAAAGGTTATGGATACACAGACAGTTAGTCATGTTTAATGCCAGCACCAGCAAAACTTTTAGTTCATTATGGGGGGGGTGGGGCTGCACTAAAGGACTCACCGCAGCCTTCGCCTCAGCAACCTTGGCCTTCTTCAGACGGGTTTTACAGGCATCCAGGTCCAATCGAAGATTCTCCAGAAGACGCCGTTCTTTCTGAAATGCCCACAATGACACAATAAGGGAGCAGCTGAGCTGAGCCGTGAGCGACCACGACAATGTACGTCTTAGCATGGCGCAGTTAAAGCAGGCTATAACAGAGCGTGGAACTGCCGTAGGCTTAACATAGTGTCATACAAGAGTCAAGCAACCAACTGACCTCTGGTGGACAGGTTCATACTTTACAGGGGAAAGGCTTGACTGGTTTTTACTTGAACCAACTGTGGAAGTTTTCTAATCCATTTTTACCAACTCCTATTGTGCAGCCAAGCATTGTTCAGAACCACAGAACATTATTTTTGTATCTAGTAGAGATCCCAAAGTTTCCAAAGATAAGTCTTTGGAAATCTTTGTTAATTTTTTTTTAAGCCCCTAATCCCCTAAATGTTCCATTAATTAGGCAACATGACTACTTCCATCACTATAAACAATATAATCAGCAGGTACTCATGTTCAAGTGTTTTATTAAAAGTATATTAATTAAAAGTATACCACGGAGGAAGCCTTTTTAAAATGACTGATTATGTCTACACTTAAAAAAAATCAAGTTTAAAAGATGTTTTGACACCTATTTTATTAAAGACATTCAACTGGGTCTCATCAGGGGGAGAAACACCATCCTTACAAAAAGAGGCATCTACTGTATGTCACTTATACTAAAACGATGTTAGACTGTCCAAATTATAGACCAATAAGTGTACTAGTTCTAGACTACAAACTGTTTAGCTTTAGCTCTTCTAGTTGTGACAGACTATCATAAAGGCAGCCTGGAATATTAGAAAGCTAGATGGAAAGAAATTGAGCAAGTGAAGGGAAAAGGAACACCAGTTATTGCAATGATTGTTGATCCCTCACTATACAACCATCTCCTGGACAACAATAACCCATGGATTATTAGTTCACGACAGATGTGTTTCAGACTCACGGAAATGGTCCTCCAGTCTCCTTCCAGAAAGTTCCTGAGGGGGGTAAGAAAGCTGATGGCTGACGTCTGGAGGAACTCCCTCTCTGCTGTTCCTAATCTTCTTTCACATTCCCCCACCTCAATCAAAGTACCCCCTACAAGAAACAGATTAGATCCATTCACCACAAAGTCTTTATTTCAAATTCCCCTCTCTTCCCAGGCCTTAAGAAGTCTTCTGCAGGTGCAGTGTAGTGGTATATGCTCTAGTCTACGCTTATAGTTGGCTATGAGACACGCAAACATGTATAAAATAAAATAAACGTGTATCGTCTTATTACTTCTGTTGTACAAATTACAGAAGAACATTTTTTCAATCAAAATGTTGCAATGCTGTACTACAATGGCATAAGAAAGAAAACCTTTGTGCTTATGTCATCATAATATAAAACCACCTTCATCTTGGCTAAAGAAAGTCTCGTAACATTTGTTTCTCAAAAACAGTACAATGTAACGTTTGAGTTTCCTGCTAACTTGCACTCATATCTTTGTCTTTAAATTTTATTGTTGCATTTTTTTCAATTATTTGGCACTGTGTATGGTGGAGACAAAACTTTGTCTTTTGAGTTGTTGAGGGATAAAGACATGAACTATGCTCCAGTGGCATTTCACAATCTACACAGCATGAATAATAGAAAGCATGCAGCAAAGTTACTGTGGCAGACAACGGCACATGGAGAGCACAGGAATTCCTCTGCTATTCACAAAACCCACTTCCAACGGAACACTTGGGTAACTGTTGTAGCTAAGAGTAATGCAAAAAGATTTGTAGCTCATTTAGGCAGCAGCTCTCAAGCTGTCTGTGGTCACAGTGATGCATCCTCTCTGTGCTTCAACATGTCAGCTGCACAAACAAGGACTGCACATCATCAATAGTGAAGATGTAAATTACAGCTGTAACTTGTGACTTTTGTATGCATCTGAAGGTGGGAGGCAGCCGCTCTCACACAGCTAACAGCTCCAAAAAATAGGGCGGTGTAAATGTAATGTAAACGCGTTATTTGGATAAACTAATCACGTATTGGGAATCTGAACGGTTATTTTATTGCCTGAAAAATGATTTACAATTAATAACTTTTTTTTAAGCTTGAATACAGTTTCTTTGGCAAGTAAAGGATGATGAAGCTGGCGAAGGTAAGCAAAGTAATCGCACCTCGTAAGAACACCAAAGTATGCAATGTGTAAGCGCCCTAGTAGCACTAAGGTGACGCAAAAAGACAGAAATATACATACACTCTCTTTTT